>NC_071256.1:9905729-10023229 GCF_023375685.1 Ictalurus furcatus
CATATCTATCTATCTATCTATCTATCTATATGTATATATATATATATATATATATATATATATATCAGGTTTTTGTCCTTAAAACGCTCTTGTGTGTGGAACTAATGGAGGCTTGAGTAATTGATATGTAGTTATGAGAGAGAGAGAGAGAGAGAGAGAGAGAAAGAGAGAGAGAGAGAGAGAGAGAGAGCGATACAACGAATAAATAAGTAAATACTGATACTTATTCACCAGCTTTTCTGACTCATCGCTGCAATCTCTCATGCTCTCTTGCGCTCTCTCTTTCTCTCTCTCCAATAACTGCATATATAATGTCTCAAGCCTCCGCTTCGCCTCGTGGACACATTACCACCTCGGGTGCGCATTATTTTTCTAACAATTAAACGGCCCGTCGTCAATTATTGCTTACTTGGTGGTGGACGGTAGGCTAACTCTTCCTTTATTTCAGTTGACTTGGCGAAGTGATATGGAACTGTAATGCGGTCAATACCTGACTGGGACTGTTTTAGCTGTGTATTTTACTGAAAAATAATTGCACACCTCAGAACAAGAATCAGAATTGTGAACTCAACAGCGCTGTGGTATAAATATACTCAGAAAAAAAGAAACGCCCCTACAGATCTTTAGTAGAAAGGGTTTAAACAATGTTTTTCATGCTTGTTCAATGAACCATAGACAATTATTGCACATGCACCTGTGGAACAGTTTACAGGCGGTAGGCAAATAAGGTCACAGTTACAATAAAGTAGGACACTAAAGAGACCTTTCTACTGACTCTGAAAAACACCAGAAGAAAGATGCCTAGGGTTCCTGCTCACCTGCATGAACATGCCATAGACCTGCTGCAGGCCGGCACGAGGACTGCAGATGTGGCCAGAGCAATAAACTACATTAACGTCTGTAATGTAAGACGCATAAGACAGTGCTACAGGGAGACAGGAAGGACAGCTGATCGTCCTTGAGGTTGCAAACCACATGTAACCATGTGTGCCTCTCAGACGTGATCGAGAACTTGCAAATGCCTCGGTGGAAGAGAAGGGTAACATCTCACAGCAAGAACTGACAAATCTGGTGCACTGTAGTACTTAAAGCAGCTGGAGGCCACCAGTTACTGACTGTGACTTTTAATATTGACCCCCCCCCCCCCCCCCATTGTTCAAGGACTCATTATTCTATTTCTGTTCGTCAAATGTCTGTGAAACTTCTTCAGTTTATATCTCAGTTGTTGAATGTTTTTATGTTAATACAAATAGTTACACATGTTAAGAAATTTGCTGGAAATAGAAGCAGTCGAATGTGAGAGGACGTTTCATTTTGTGCTGAGTTTATATATAAAGCTCAGGCTCAGGGCCCGGTTGCATGAAAACCTTAAAGTGGTTTGACTTAAGGATACTCCTAACGGGAAACAAATCCCTGAGGCAAGGGATTTCTTTAAGAGCATTGCAACCAAACGTCTTAACTGTCACCCTTACCTAAGTGTTCATACGAAGCATTTTGCAACAGTTTCTGGCAACGCACGGCAGTACGGACGCGGTTGCTATAGTTATGAAATCTCCCACGATAAACAGAACATAACGGACCATAAAACAAGTTTAACCTATCCTACTACAACTGCAATACAATATTTCAGTTTCAAACAAGAAACATAAACCAAACTGGACCGAAGATGACAAAGCCATTCTTTTAGCCCTCCAAAGCCGCTTTAACCCGTCAGTCACTCATGCGCACAAGACCAAAGACTAGCATGAGATAACGGAAAAAATGAATTCAAGAAATCTTGCCGTCAAGCGCACGGTAGAAGAAGTATTGAAAAAAAAAATATGAAGATGTACTTGTGAGTTCCAGAAAAGAAATAAATAACCTAGGGTTAGCAAGGTTATCCATCCTCCTCGTTCCTGGAAGGGAATTTCACGTAGCGACACAGGGCTAAGGCCACCCGATGGACAGCTCTGCAGACAGTGGATTTGTATACTTTGAAGATGACAGACTGAAAAGTGCCACAGGCAAAAAAAAAAAAAAAAAAAAAACCTTAAAGAAATTAGAAGCACTGCTGGGAGTGCATGGGTCCGCCGGGTTTTAGTGCTCAATATCAGGCTGAAGTATTTCTGTGAGACGAAGAATTGACTGACGGTCAAACCGATATTCTCTTAATAATTGCGCATCATTCATAGTCTCCAAGGGGTTACTTCGATCACTAAAAATGCTCCTCGGTACTTCCTCCACTTCAATTAAGACGAAATCAGCCATCGCGTTTGAGCTCAGAAGACGATTCTTTTAGAGTGAAATGGTTACTAAGGACTTTACGTAACGGACAACACATAACGGAACTTAAAGGAACACTTAAGCAGTTAAGGGGAGACATTTAATGACGGGTTTAAAGTAACTTAAGTGGATCCTCAGGGTTTTTCTTGCAACCCATGTTTCCTTAACGTTATAATTTAGGGTTTTCTTAACTTAAGGGCTTTGTTGCACCCGGGGCACAAGTTAGATATATTTGACAGTTGGTTGTTGTAGTTTTTATTTTTTTTACTTTCACTTTCAACCTGATCATATTCTTTGTACTGTATATAGTCCCGTAAGCACAATTTCTCAGTACTTTGTCCACCCCTGGTTGCCAGACAGTGTACAGTGTCAATATCAGTTCTGGTATTGTGTTTCTAATCTCTGTGTTACTTGGTCATGGACTGAGTAGTACCAGTGGGTATCACCTGTCTCTATTGTGTGTATCTAATACATACACACACCTTTACCTGCACTTTCCGCTGTCAGTTTGATTCACGTTTTGATTTTATGCTTTAGGCCTGAGGGAGTAGTGATGCTTTACATAGCTGAAGTGGAGCAGACATGTACTTCAAAGAACTGCTCCTTTAATAAACTCACACACTCTTTCTCATTCACCCTTTCCCACACACACACACACACGATTATTCACATGAAGATAAAGACACCATTAGACCATTAGAGATCACAGTAAATCACAGTATCAGTTTAGAGCTCTTTTAAAGCTGGCTTTTAAGTCTATAAAGACTCTGTTTCTTTTTTTATTATTATCTGTTCTGCGTGCACATGTGTGAAGAAAGAGAAACACACAGTTCAGGTGCAGCTCAGGTATATAATTTGTATTTGATTAATACCTGTGGTTTCAAGTCGGTCTGGAAAACAAGATTTGAGGTAAAAGCTCACGCGAATCTAATACAGCTGTTCATAACCTATCGAGACTGTTGGCACGTGTGAAATATGACTGATTTGTAGTCATCAGAGTGATTGTGTTGGTCCGACTGATCAGGTATATACAGGAAGATATAGACGGATGACAAATTAAAAGAAAAATACATAAAGTGTCTTAGTAAGGTGTTGGGCCATGATGAGCCGACAGAATGCACCTTGGCACAGAGTCTACGTGTCTCTGGAGCTTTACTGGAGCTATGAACACCACTTATCTAACACATGTTCCTTCAATCTGTGTTTTGATGATGATGTTGGAGAGCGCTGTGTAATACATCGCGCCAAAATCTCCCATAGGTGTTCAGCTGGACTGTAAAGAACACGACATACGATTTACATCATTTTCAGAGCTCTGTTTGGTCAGCCCTCGTGCCTTGTAGATGGGGCGGAGTCATCCTGCAAGAGACCACTCCCATCAGGATAGAAATCTTTCATCACAGGATAAAAAACTGTGTATTGATTTTGTAGTGACTGAGCAAAACCATGCCGGCCAAATGTCTGCAAAAAAAAAAAACAGCCGCTTGTTTTTCCTTTAATTTGTCATTTCACTTCATGATCATACGTTTTTCCTGTTTTTCATGGTTATGTGAATAATATGTAGAAAAAAAAAGCATGTAACATTTGTGCATTTTACCTTCACGTGCCCATCTGAACATGTGATTATACATGTGAAAAATGAACCCACATACCCTGTATGTGGAAAAACATCACGTGAAAGTTAAAGAATCATGCAAAAATGACATGAACATAACGGAATTAATTAAAAGTCATGTGTAAATGAATGAATCGTGTAAAAATCACGTGGAAATAAATTAATCAGGTGTAAAAATCACATGGAAATAACTGAACCATGTCAAAATCACATGAAAATGAATGAATCGTGTAAAAAATCCTGTGTAAATACAGGAATATCATGTTAAAAAAATCACATGAAAATGAGACTAATGTGTAAAACCAGGTGAAAATAACTGAATCATGCAAAAATCAGATGAAAATAAATGAATCGTAAAAATCACGTGAAAGTAAATGAATCGTGTGTAAAAAAAAAACCCATGAAAATAAATGAATCGTGTAAAAATCATGTGAAAATAAATGAATCATGCAAAAATCATGTGAAAATAAATGAATCGTAAAAATCGCACGAAAGTAAATGAATCGAGTAAAAATCACGTGAAAGTAAATAAATCGAGTAAAAATCACGTAAACATAACTGAAATGTAAAAATCACGTGAGAATAAATGAATTATGTAAAAAATGTGAAACTAAATGGATCATGGGACAAAAAATCATGCATTACACGGTTCAGGTATTTTTATATGGTTTTTACACAATTAGTTTATTCTCATGTGATTTTTAAATGATTCATTCAGTTTCACATGATTTTTAAATGATTCATCCATTTTCATGTTTTGTTTGTTTTTTTTTTTTTTACATAATACAGTTATGTTCACGTCATTTTAAAATGATTCCTTTTTTTTTTTTCCACATATAAGGTATGTGGATTTTTGACATATAATCACATAGTATTATCACATTTTGTTTTTCAAATTATTTCCCACTACAAGGACTCTTCCACCTAAATGTAACATTTAAAAAAAGATTAACAAATTTTTAAAAATTTGTTTAAAAAACAAAAAACTATTTGGGACAACTGGACTGAACAGAAAAACTTTCTGGCACATTTAATTTTAAGACTGTACATAACCCACATTCTTTTCTGAAGTGATGTAGAGAATAGCAAGCAGCTTAGGAGAGAATGTGAGGTTCATTCAGACACTATGGTCTTACTGGTTATTAAAATTTCTGAGCGTTTTCATGATACAACTCGCTCGTTAGTGTTCCTACAGATCCGAGTACTTCAGGTGTAGATGAATGCACATGTGCATTCCTGAGAGCTGCAACCACAACGCTGTCCACTCCTCCTGTCTAGCTCTCCAGTGATTTATGCTTGATTGACAGATTCCGGAAAGGACGTGACAGGAAGTCCCACCCCTTCGACCCCTGGGCCATTTCCCCTGCACCTGGCCTTGACACCTAGGGTACGTCAGATCAAACAAAGATGAACAGAAAGTGGAATTTCAGTTATCTCAAATCTGGAATTATTTATTCAATAAATCAAGAGAATAGGAAGAAAACGTCACGGTAATGTAACTGTGTGATGAAAACACTGTGTGAAACTGTCATAACAATCATCTAGCAAGTGTCAAAAAAATCACAATGTCAGTGTCAATGTCACAATGTCCTTACTGGTCTACTGTCAAAGTTGGAAATAAAACTATTTCAGATTGTCTAGTCATCACAATTCAGTAATACTGAATTCATGACAAGAATTCATGTCTCACGTGTGAAATTTACATGAGATGTTTCACATCTTCTGTTTAACAGTTTTCACATGTAGTGTATTTTTCATACGTTAGAATCATGTGAAAATGAACGAATCGTAAAAAATTGTGTAAAACTCACGTGAAAATTAATGAATTATGTTAAAATCACATGAAAATATATGAATCGTACAAAAATCACGTGAAAAGAACTGAATCACGTAAAAAATCACGTGAAAATTTATTCATCGTAAAAATCAGAAGAAAATAAACGTATCATTAAAAAAATCAAGTGAAAATGAATGAATTGTTTTAAAAAAAAATCACGTGAAAAGGAACGAATCATGTAAAAATCCTGTGAAAAAGAAAGAATCATAAAAATCCCATGAAAATGAACAAATCATGTAAAAATCATTTGGAAAATAAATGAATTGTGTAAAACTCACGTGGAAATGAATGAATTAGATTTTAAAAATTACATGAAAATTAATTAATCGTAAAAATCACATGAAAATAATTAATTGTATAAAAAATCACGTGAAAATGAAGGAATCGTGTAAAAATCACGTGAAAATGAATGAATCGTGTAAAAATCATGTGAAAAGGAAAGAATCATAAAAATCCCATGAAAACGAATGAATCAGGTAAAAATCATTTGGAAAATAAATGAATTGTGTAAAACTGAATGAAAATGAATGATTTAGGTAAAAATCACGTGAAAATTAACGAATCATGTAAAAATCACATGGAAATAATTTATTGTATAAAAATCACGTGCAAATTAACGAATCATGTAAAAATCATGTGCAAATGAAGGAATCATGTAAAAATCACGTGAAAATGAACGAATTATGTACAAAATCAAGTGAAAATGAATGAATTTTGTACAAAATCACATGAAAATGAACGAATCATGTAAAAATCATGTGGAAAATAAATGAATCATAAAATCATTTTTAAAAAAAAGGTTTGCTCTAAAGTAGGGGTTTGTTTTTGTTTTTGTTTTTTCTTCCACTGACCTCTTCAGCAATAAAGCCTTCATATATTTACCTTTTTACTCAAACTTGGCACCACAGAGCTTTTTATTCTCGTCCTATATCTGATCCTAATAAAATTAACCAACACCTTCTGACCAATCAAAATCGAGAATTCAACAGCTCCATGTTATAGTCATGCTGTAACTTAAAATGTTGTTTAAATATTATTCCTTCATTAGTCTTTATTAGTTATACCAGTACTGGCATTATGACGACGTTTATACGAGTCTTGAATGAATTCATTACAGCGTTTCATTGCTGCTTTACAAGGCATTAGAGTTTATACACATGCTTACAATGCATTCGTGCCAAATGATAACGAATTATAATAGGAGTTAAAAACTATGCTAAATATGGGCTTCATTTTGACATCGGTACAACGTTGTACTGAAGGTCTGGAGGCCATGTTGAAGGTCGTAAAAAGTTCTGCAGAAGGCAACTGGTGTCACCGTGTGTACGTTCAGAGCGAGGCACACACTCACCAGCAGCTGCAAGCTATTTTCTTCTTTCCCAGAGCATATTTTGAGGGGCCAACGGTGCGGCGGCACACACACACACACACACACACACACATACACATTGAAGTTACATAACACACAGACTGGGTAACTGAAAGAGTATGTGCAAGCTATAGTAAAATGAAGATTTTTGAACAAATTTTCAATATCGTCCTGTATAGACATTCTAATATTTATATTACCTACTTGTCTACATAAAGTTCCACTTTAAACTTGTAGGACTATAGGAGGTGAATGTGTGTGTGGTCTCCTGAGTGTAAATGTGTGGATTAGTGCGAATTGCAGGTTCCTAACACCCACACTGCTGCTTTGGGCTTAATTACAGAGCACGGTGTATAAGGCTGTAACCGGGCAGCGTCTCCCATGATGGAGCCGAGCCGGGTCACCATACCCGTCAAAAGATTCGTACCGTCATCAGTCTCTTTATGTCTTCTTTAATTATTCAGAATAGTTTCGAAGGCATGGGTGGCAAACGATAGAAAAGTGCCTCATCTGTGGGAAAAGGGAGTCCTCTAGAGGCAGCAGGAGGAACTATACCTTGTAATAACACCATAATAAAGCAGTACTGGAAAGTTCAACACAATTTGGTTATTTCTGTGAACCTGGTGAGTTGGATCAGGTAACTCTGAGACAAGAACTATGATGGAGTTGGGCTTTAGAACCTACACTTGTTTCAATCAAGCAAACCCTTTTTTTTTTTTATAGCTGTTTGTCCGTGTGGAATAAATATTTAAACAGAGGGTTTACCTTTCAGAGAAGATTCCACTGAAGCTGAGAACTATTAAAAAGACCCTTGGAGAGTTTTTAAAGACTGTAACCTGTTTATTATGATCTTTCTATAGCTACTTCTCCACTCTTTCATTACTTGATATGTAATTGCTGACAGGATTTTGAACATCTGACACTGAATGATCTCCGCGGATGTATTGATCACCGCTCCGGGGTTTCCATGTTGACCCTTGAGCTCAGGTGGTGTTTCAGATGTTCTCCCAGTGTCCACGTGGATTTCTTCCGGGTTCTCTGGTTTCCTGCCACCTTAGAAAAACTTGCCTGTAGGTGGATTTGCATCTCTGAATTGCCCTTAGGTGTGAATGAGTGTGTGAATGTGTGTGTAATGTCCTGCGATGGGATTGGCATCTCATCAAGGGCATATTCCCACCTCGGGCCCAGTGTTCCTGGGATCCACCATTACTCATACTAAAGATAAAACTGGATAAAAATGGCCTGGAACCATAACCGTGGGCCAGTCGCCCTGGTTTCATGGTGATAGTCAGGAAGCTCTTTGAGAACCAGCACATGGTTGCCTTCTACCTTTTTTCCTCAGGGCTTTTGCTTTTTGAAATGATCAGCTCAAGTGAGCGTGAAAGGCAGAACATTTAAGCCTTTTGCAAGTAGGATTACCCTCTGATACTTTCCTACACATCTACAAGTGCTTTGCTGTTTGAAAAGGGGCAGGTTACTCTGGTACAGATTATCCAAGCATTAAACAGCTCCTGAATTATGTAATAAATGTTCCTTTTGCATATAGATTTTCTCAGACGCGTGTCTCCAAAGCTTTCATGCATGAAGGCAAACCAAATGGTGAGACAAGTGCCACAAGGATCCTCCACTTGGCAGGAAACAAGCGTGAGACAGCTGTGTGAAAGACTGAGACAATTCTGCTTTAAAAGTTCCAATATTGTACAATTAGTCGGCCACAAATCAGTCAGTCCAAAGGGGAAACAATATATTTTACTCTAAACAGTCACTGTACCGACCAGGTCCAGAGCTTCACATAATGTTCACATCAAACATCGGAAAGGGTGAAAAATTTGATCTTAATGACTTTTTAATCATGGCATGGTTGTTGGCAACAGACATTTGAGAATTGTTGATCTCCTGGGCCCAGTTACTCAGAAGCAATCTGATCTGATTTCGGCTATCGGATTGGATCAAATCTTGAAATTTGATTTTTCAAAAGAAAAAAAAAAGGATTCTGAGATCAGATTAGATCATGTAATCCGATCTTGCTTTTGATCTGGATCAAACCTTCTGTATGTGTTGTTCAAAACTTTTTAGGAGGATTGGGATACCTGTGATCCAAAAAAAAAAAATCAGGATTATGCTGATTCAGGGAGGATTTCAGAAACAAAATGGAATAAAACTTTAAAGCTGGTCAAATAATACAGCGTTTTTTATCATGTAGAATATACATTCATTTATATTTTGCACTTGATTTGTTTAACCGTTGTGTGATAAAGTAGATAAAGTATACATAAGGCTACCAATTAATTCTTTCAGTACAGTAAAAGTAAAAAAGAAAAAAATATTTTGTCCCCATAAATTCTCCCAGAATCAGCTGTCATTTCTGTGTTGATTTTGATGTACGTTTGGGATCATTGTCCTGCTGGAAGATCCTACCACGGACCATTTTAAGCTTTCTGGCAGAGGTAGTCAGGTTTCCATTTAATATCTGTTGATATTTGAGAGACCAAGATGTCATGTATCCTAACAAAATGTCCAGGTCATAGAGACTTTCTGACCCTAATACACAACTAACTGCAATTCACCAGATCTGATCCTTGGAGATTTTGTGGTCACTCGAACCGTCCTCTTCACAGTGCACTGAGACGATACAGACACGTCCAATTCCAGGTTGGTTCATAACATTTCCAGTTGACTGGAACTTCTTAATTATTGCCCTGATTGTGAAAATGGGTGACTACAGTGTCTTGCCCAAGGACACTTCGGCATGTGGAGTCACGTGGGCCGGGAATCGAACCGCCAACCATACGATTAGTTGACAATATTCCTTGGTCTAACCCATTGTTATAAATAACTAAGAATAAGGGAATATGGCTTATGTGTTACCTCGTATTTATACCCCTGTGAAACAGGAAGTCATGGCTCAATAATTTCCTGTTTCTAGTCACCCAGGTGTACTAAAAAATTGTAAAATATCAATGGGAATATGCTTCAAATATATTTTTCTCATATGAATTCATAGGGGTGCCAATAATTGATATCCATGAGAGGAGAGTATTTTTTTTTTTTTTTTTTTTTTTTTTGTATTTTTGGAACAAAATACCAAAAGGTTAAACAATAAAGACAATTTTTCACAGTCTTCTTTGCTCACACATCAGAGGGCACAGGATTTGTTGTTTTTAAAAGACTTTTTCAGATTGGAAGCAGGTTTGATTTAATATTATTAACTCTGCATGTTAAACTTTAACCTTTTTAAATAACCTTTTACATTTTTGTTTTTAATTTCAGTGTTGAGTTTTGTCCAAGGCAGTTAGAGGCAAGTGACTGAGGCAGAAAGTAACAGGTAGTTGCACATTTCCTGGTATGATACATTTTACAAATCACAACCCACATTGTGGTTTTTAATGCCACTCAAATGGCCTCTTCCTGTGAAAGGGTGATGAAAACAACCTCCAAAAGATGACTTATGAGTCTCGAGACATATACCAAGCAACAATGAGAAACCAGTGAGGCAAACGTTCTGCTACTTGATAATAAGGAGCTGCTCCATTTATTTATTTACTTGTTTTTAAAGACACCAAAGCCCCGCCCTCTTGATTTTTATTCCCTTAAAAGACAATAAGGCTTGTGGAATCCACGAGTCAAAATCCTTCAACGGAGCAGGTCGTTCTCATCCTGCTTCCAGAACTTTGTTGGAAAAAAGAAATTACACTCAATGGTTTGCGCATGACTATTTTATTGAGCTTAACACTTAACCGAACTTGTCTAGTGACAACGAATGCATTCTCTTACTTGCTGAGAAATTAAATTAATAATAATTAACCAACTCATTATTTACTTTTTACTTTTAAACACAATGTGAGTTTAGTGTTTGAATCCACTTCATATACTTCTTTCTGGCGTCTAACACACTCCTATATTGTTGCGCAGTCGTGAAGAGCGATGCTCAGAACGATTTGAAGAGCTGATTCGGGAGATAGCCCAGTTGCAGGAAAGATGTCTGCGCCTCTCGCTCAAGGTTAGCAAGTTCCCGTACCGTGGGTGCCAAAATATCCACATGGCCCTTATAGAGACCACCTGAGAGAGAGAGAGAGAGAGAGAGAGAGAGAGAGAGAGAGAGAGAGAGAGAAAACGTGTGTACAGTCAGAAAATCAGGCTAGAGTCAGAATAAATGACTGTATAGTACAGTCAGATGTACCATGAACTGTTTTTATGCACACACACACACACCTCCAGCAGCTCGGCGCTGGCCATAAGTAACCTTGCCATCAAATTCGTCTAGGGGCACTTTGATGTCCGGCTCGCATTGAGTAATGGTGCACTTCAGGTGTTCCTCGATATCTCCCAACAGCTGAACACACAGAAAACACTCCAATGAGACATCACTGACTACGTTTACATGGACTGCAGTAATCTAATTAGTGAGCTTATTCTGAATAAGACAATATTGTGATTAAGGTGTTTACATGAGTCGCTTTTAGAATACTCCTTTCATGTTCCTGTTTTACATGTTATAGAACATAGATCGATTAACGGCACACGTCATTACGTCCCCACGCCACGCTGTCCCCTCCAGAATTTCACGTATCGACATACAGTTCGTCTTCGTTATGGTACCGTATACAGTTTTGGGTGTTTTTATTTTTACGAACGCTTCAAGTGCAGTTCGTTATTTGTCATGCTGTATGTGCAAATAGACGACTGCATGAAGCCGTGGGCTGCGTCCCAAACCGAATACTTACATACTATATAGTAGCTCAGATACATGTATTTCTCCTACTATACAGTAGGTAAGTACGGGGTTTGGGACGCAGCCGTGCTCTCGTTTGCCATCAAACGGTTGAGCACTGCCGTGTGTGTACGCGTCCTGTCGCAAAATGCGGTGAAAACTCCCAGACGACGTGAATAGTGTGATGAAGGTGTGTACATGTCTGTAATACACGTCGATAATGCGAATAAAATAGGAATACTCCATATGTCTCATTTCGATTTGTGTTTACTTTGAGTATGACTTTAGTCGGATTAAGGTCATCAATAATCGCTGTTTACATGCTGGTTTCTTAATCAGAGTATTGTCTTAATCGGGTTAATATCGGATTATTGTTGTCCATGGAAACGTACTGAGTGTGTGTGTGTGTGTAGGAAAGAGAGAGAGAGAGAGAGAGAGAGAGAGAGAGAGAGAGAGAGAGAGAGAGAGAGAGAGAGAGAGAGAGAGAGAGTGCATTAACTAAATCCAGCATGATGCAAGTCTTCATGAATCATGGGTTGAATAATTATAATTACATTCTTTTATCTCAGTTCTTCTCAACTGTGGGTAAATGGTCATAAATATGAAATATGAAGCTGGTGCGGTAATTATTATTATTTTTTTTATCTGGTTTGGTATAAATGTAGCATAATGGAGTTCTGGACGGTAAAAGCAACCCTGCTTGTCATTGGGCCGCATCACACCCCCTTCTTGTTGATTATTTCCCCATTACAGCACACAACATCGTGTTTTATTATTTAATAAATAAACATATTTCCAGCTGCTGTTCGTCGGGCCTCACCTCTTTCTCGTTGTACCATATGGTGCAGCCTCCATCGTCCTTTAACTTGGTGTTATAGCAGCCTCGGCCTCTGTTAGCACAAACGTGATACCATACCTACACACACAAACATTAAATTTTCCATAACATGACTCCTACACACACACATACACACACGTTCAAAACATGAACTCATTCCCACACACACAACCAAAACACACCACACCTACGTGGCTCTTAAGTTCCAACTGCACCATCACATTATACTTACAGTACATCTGCTGGTCTAAACATATATCCAAAATATTTCCACACACACACACACACACACACACCGCTTCAATATGTGCATTTCTACATGTGATTCCCCGCCCCCCCCTTTACCTTCTCCTTTTCCATGGCAACCAGAGAAATTGCCAGACCCATCCTTGAGAAAAACAAGTAAAAGGGGAAAACCAGAAACACACACTATTACTAAAAATAAACAAACAAACAAATAAAAATCAAGCGCTGGGGAAGAGCAATGATGTGAAACGATCCGTTTACCTTTCCGCCCTGCCCACTCTTCCGATGCGATGCACGTAATTCTGTTTCTCGTCCGGCAAGGTCACATTAATGACTGAAATAAAAGACAAAAGACAAAGTTTAGTGGATGACAGGATGTATACTCACGTTGGGATGACTCAGGATGACAACTCGGACCGCTCTTATCTAATGTGTCACTTATCTGTAAATCAAGTAGCTACTCATTCGTTAAGGAAGAAATAAAATATGAAAATATTTTAGTTACTGTTCCCACCCCAAAGTTGATTATTTTTCAATAACAGCATGCCCCATAGTGTTAAATTTAATCAATAATTACATTTTTTCCCCCCTCAATTATAGAATTGTGAACTTCTTTATAGTAACATCTAATGTAATAGCACAAAGGTCAAGAAAAACGCAACAGACCCGGTTGCTGTCCAAAAATAAGGTGTAGTGATACACCCAGACGTGAAGTGTGTCATTTCCATATAACGGTGCAGTCTGAAGTGTGTTATAACACCTACAGCAGAGCGATTCCCTGACAATGTTTTTATTTAATTCTGACATAGCAACAACCAAGTCATCTCTCCCTCTCTCGCTCTTAAAAACACAGCGTACAACCTTACACTTCTTAAGACTTCTGCCACTAATGCTAAGTAAACAACTCCTAAAAACCTCACCACATGAACGATTATTCATTTTTCTCAGCTAAACAAAACATTTAAAAAAAAAAAAAATCCCTTTATTATTCGTCTTAGATTATGTGCATCCACCGTACAAGTCTCTGTGTGTGAGCTGGTCCTATAGAAACAAGAACATGTTAGGACGATCGCACGACTATAAACTGTTTTCCGAGCCGTGCCGTCATGCGAAGACGACGCACACCTTCTGACCGATCTGCTTCCAGAATTCAACCGCACTCTGTGATAAAATCCGTTGTTTCCTCTCTTTATGTCTTGTCTTAACGTGCAGGAAGACATCTTGTCATGTCACCAATTAATCAGCATGTGACCTGATCGGATTTGAGAATTCGTCAGTGCTCTGGTATAAACTAGTTCTGAGAAACTATTCACTTCATCAATCTTAACATCCATCCATCCACCTCTATACCGCTTTATCCTTTTCAGGGTCACGGGGAAACCTGGAGCCTATCCCAGGGAGCATCGGGCACAAGGCAGGGTACACCCTGGACAGGGCACAATCACATACACACTCACACAGCCATTCATACACGTCGGACACTTTAGACACGCCCACCAGCCTACCATGCATGTCTTTGGACTGGGGGAAGGAAACCGGAGTACCCGGAGGAAACCCCAGCAGCACGGGGAGAACATGCAAACTCCGCACACACAGGGCCCCGGTGGGAATCGAACCCCCGACCCTGGAGGTGTGAGGCGAACGTGCTAAACACTAAGCCACCGTGCGCCCCAACTTTAACATATGCACGTATGCACATAATGCTAACCCATGTTTCTTGTCTGTTGGTTGAAAGCAAGACACATGACTTGAGGAGGTTACTGACTGCTAAATGAAACTAAACCATTCAGAAGAACAGTCTTCTGACAGGCAGCATCTTCTGTAGTTGTCATTTAGGATGATATAAATGACATGTGAATATAATAAATATCCCTGTTAGATAAGCCAAACTGGCTGCGTCTCAGTAATTATTCATTAGCGCAGTGCGGCAGCAGGGTCGTGGTTCGTTACACTGATACAGCACAACGTTATAACTAAAACAATCAGTTTGGTTTATCACCGTAATCCTTCAAAAGCTTAGTAGTGCTTACCGTATGGAACGCCGTGGACATCGATTCCTCTGGCTGCTACGTCTGTGCAAATCAAAAACCTCACCTCCTTTTTCTACAGCGGTATCAAGAACACACAGTCGAAAAAAGTTACAAATAAATAATAATAATAATAATAATAATAATAATAATAATAATAGTAAATTATTACCACCTTGAACCGCTCCAAGTTGTATTTGCGCTCGTTGGGCTTACGGTCACCGTGAAGACAGACACATGAGAACTGATGCCCTTTCTTATCAGGACCTGAGGAGGAGACGGGAGAAGCTGAATGGATAAACTGAATGAGCTGCACGTGTTACAGGTGTTCCTAATACAGTGGCCAGTGTGTGTGTGTGTATATATATATATATATATATATATATAATATAAACTATATCGGATATGCAGTGAATTCTGGGCAGGTTTTGTGCTAAAACTCAACATTCATGTTTACTCACTGAGTCGATAAGAAGTAAATGAAGGCATGTATTGAAACACAGACATTCACTGCAGGTATTGTTAGTTCACCTCCTCCTTGGACGATCAGGTACTGCTCCATGTTGTCGCAGTCAATCTTGGTCCTGCAGAAGATGATGGCTTGGTCCATCTTGTGCTCCTTAATTGCACGGATCGTGTACTCGCCCTTCAGGATTTTGATTGCCTCGGACCACATCTCTAATCAAAAGCAACAGACTGGCGTAAGGGTTATGCGCAGAGGCCTAAAGCCTGATTCCACTACTGAGAACCGTATTTGTTGTTTTAATTGTTTACGTTTTTTCCATACTATTCAAGAATACATCAGTGTAATGCTATATATTCCACTTAAACAGCATGCTGTAGTTAAATAATGCACAGTGTTAAATCGGGGTGTAACCATACACTTCGGTCACGATTTGATTTGATTCGATTCACAATACTGGCTTCACGATTTCGAATTGAACGAAGAACATCTGAATGAAGCACAGCGATGACCAAAAAGAATAAAGTTTTTTTTTTTTTTTTTAAATAAACAACACAAAATAATAGAGCTAACAACATAGGTTTAATATTGTAAACACAAATGTACTACATGTTCCACACCATCTTGAAAACAAATAAATAAATGTATAAATTCTCCCAACATTTTTTATTGAATAAACAAATTGTCTGACCTAAGGTCTTGGAAAATGACTGACTGAAACATACTCAGTTCCATAGCAGAAATAGAGCTCCAAGGTCGGCTAAAGTGACCGGTCTCCGCAGCCTCTGGTGCTGTCTGTTTAAAAGCTACCGAAGTGCTTTTTAATTGCTATAACGTGGTCGTATAACGTATATTGGTGCAACTGCGATCTGGAGCTGTCGGACTTCATGAGTACAGATCTCAAAGTCTCTCCAGGAAGAAGAAAAAAAAAAAACGTGATCACGTGACCAGCGTGCTCTCTGTATGTTTTAACGCTATGGGATGTACAGTTTGTGTCACTGCATTACATGCATAATTAATACAATGCTGCTTTCCACGATGCGAATTGCACATTTTTACATCGTTACACCCCCTAGTGGTAAATGTTAAATGAGAAAACGGTGACATTTTCTAAGAGGAGATGTTTATTTAACATGAGTCTCGTGTCTTATTAGAGAAAAAGAGAGGCTGGTGGGGGAACGACTGCTTGTAGTTCCTATAACGTAGCCTCAGGTAGTGATACCGGGTAGTAACTTGCAGTGTTTTGCAGATGGTCTACATCATTAAATATAATTATAAATCAATAAAAATGTACACGGTCATTAAATGGGGAAAAAAATTAAAAATTGTATACTGTAACATACAGGGAATAAAATATTTCAGGACATGCTGGTACAGAACAGTAACACGGCTTGGCGTCGGGTTGCATCACACTTCCCTGTCGTTGATTATTTTCCCACAAGAGCAGAGCCCCGATATGTTTGTTGTTTACCTGCAGTGTTGGCTCCAGGCCTTATGTTGTCTTTCGCGTGCACTTCATCAGTCTGTAACCAAAAAAAAAAAAAAAAGTCATCATATAAACATCTTTTGACTCTTTTTGGTCTGGGCTATTAGTGTTTTATTCATTCCTCCCTGGGAATTTGAGCACGCACTTATTTTCTTTAGCGAGCACTAATGAATTTAACCATCTATGATTCGTCCCTCTAGGCAATATATCTCGGAAATATCCAAAAGCTGTAAAATATAACGGTGAAGTGTACCTGGATGTGGTTTTTGCCCAGCTTTTCCCAGAACCTGTCCTTTTTGGGGCTGACAGGCACTACCACGTGATGCACCGTCTCAGGCACGGAGTCTTCACCTTTCAGGTCCACCCACGTGGGGAAGTGCATGATCTTCTCCGACAGCTTCTTCACGTCGAACGAGTGCAGGGTTGCCGAGCACACAATCACCTACACAATCGGCACACGCGAAAGAATTCTCTCAGGCCACGCTGTCTGGAATAAAACATAAACCTGAATCCAATCTAGTTTTCTTATCAAGATTCTACAAAACACCACGGAGGCACCTGCAGTCTCTTTCCATCAGAGGTGACCTGGGGGATTTTGTTGTAGACCCTCATGATGAAGTCGGTGTATCCGGCGGAAAGCAGTCCATCCTGTAAAATAACCAATAAGTGAAGGAAGGAACTGAAGATTGAGGTGATTAGGGGACAGAGTTTTTTTAAAAAAAATTTTTTTAGTTTTGTTCAGATCTACGCACACACTCATCCAGAACCAGGAAGCGGATTTGGGACAGATCGAGTTTTCCCGTGGAAATGAGATCATCAAGCCTGCCGGGTGTGCCAACCACTATATCAACCTGAGAGAGAGAGACAGAGAGAGAGAGAGACAGGGAGAGGGAGAGAGAGAGAGAGACAGAGAGAAAGAGAGAGAAAGAGACAGAGCGAGACAGAGAGATGGAGACAAAGACAGACAGAGAGCGAGCGAGACAGAGGGAGAGAGTGAGACAGAGAGCGAGTCAGAGAGAGCGAGACAGAGACAGAGAGAGTGAGACAGAGAGAGTGTGAGACAGAGAGACACAGAGAGAGAGAGATGACAACTGTTTGCTTGAAACTTGCTCGTTAATAAAATACACTGAACCAGTAAAACTGAAATTGTTGTATGTTGCAATGCAAAACAGTGATTTGTGACATCATCCACACAGCGTTAATGATATAACTATTTTCATTCATCATACTGGTGTACGGTCACAGTCCAAAGTTCAATACCAGCACAGCTCGACATCCTCCTCCCAAACAAAACCAATAAAAAGATAACCGCGCGCTTACGCCGCTTTCCAAAACAGACAGCTGTTCTTTGGCTGCCACGCCTCCGATGATCAGCAGATCTCTGCAAGAACACAAAACACTATCAGCTTCAGAGGAAGCGAAACTCGTGAACCTAATCTAATCTAATCCGTCTGTGCTCACCGTAGTTTGGGATTGTCCACGTATTTCTTACATTGGCTGACGTTGTTGAGGGTCTGCTCGGCCAATTCTTTCGACGGCTCCAAGATCAGAGCTTTAGGGGCAGTGGAGCTTGATTTGACCTGACTCACCGTGGCACTGCCTACACACACACACACACACGGTCTGAGACCACTCCCCAAAACAGTTCTTACTTCACCATAAACTGATACACTTTACTCACAAAATCTTATTAATCAAAAATAATGGTGAACTTGAGAGAAATCACGTCCATGCTATTTAATGAATAAATAAATAAAAAAAAAAGAAAAAAATTAACAAACTCACTCTCGTGCACACACACTCTCGCACACGCTCTCGCACACGGCTGTAGATGAGTACTGAGAAGCTCACCAGTCTGAGTGGTTCTGACCACGTGGCCATCGGGTGCTTGATCCACAGCAACGAACCCTTCTTTGGGGGCATTTTTGAAAGGCTCTCCCCCGAAATTAAACTTCAGTTCAGCATTCTGCTCGTTAAAAACAAACAGCGACGCGTTTTTAATCAACGCACGGCATTAGAAAACGTATAAACATGCTTGAACAAGGAATAAAAACACGACTGTCAACAGAAATCAACAGCGTTTACACCTCATATCTTGAAGTGTTTCATTCCTATAAGACGTCACAGCGTTTTCCCAACAAGTTTGTACTTTTTAAAAGAAACATCATACGTTTATATCCGTTTATAGCTATGTTTAATTAAGGATCATCCGTAAAAAAAAAAAAAAATTAAATCAACTATTAAAGGGATGTATTCTGTTTACCTTAAGCACACAGGAGGCGAAGAATGGCTCATTTTTCAAGTTCTTGGGAATCTCAAACGCCAAACCCAGATCATTCCCTGATTTTGAAAAATTAGATTTTAGTTTTCTTTAGAGCAGAGGTTCTCAATATTTTGGAACTACAGCCTGTCCAACCACCCCCCCCCCCCCCCCATCATGTGGCACCCCATCATGTGGCACCCCATCACCGCCATATTGGAGGAGACCAGGTATAATGATTATCTATATTCTATATAAAATCGATCTATATATAACCTAATCTATAATCTGTTTTTAATAGATAAATACAAATTTTTTTTTTTTTTGCATTTTGTACTTTTTTAAATTACTTTTCGTAAATTTAATGATTTTTTTAAAATAACATTTATGACTTTTATAAAACTATATAATGGACAAGTATGGAACACGAATGATCAAAAATGTTTCTGAACACTAGAACTACTTTGAACAAGAGAACTATGCTGTAATAATGGGGACTATTTTACATGTAAAACATTCAATTCAATTCAATTCAATTTTATTTGTATAGCGCTTTTTACAATAGACATTGTCTCAAAGCAGCTTTACAGAAATATCAACATGGTATACACATATTAAAGGTGCGAATTTATCCCAACTGAGCAAGCCACTGAGTGGCAACGGTGGCAAGGAAAAACTCCCTAAGATGTTTTAAGAGGAAGAAACCTTGAGAGGAACCCGACTCAGAAGGGAACCCATCCTCATCTGGGTAACAACAGTTAGTGTGAAAAAGTTCATAAAACATGTTGCATTACATTCGTCTTACGTTCTAAAAACATTGGCATATGAATGATGTAAATTGAGATGAAGGTTGTGTCTCGTTATCTGTGACATTGTTAAATCTCCGGCTCTCAGCCTCTCACTGAGCAGAGCAGACGCAGAGAGAGGTGAGAGTGCAGCGGGAAAGCAAGACCTCGTGCTTGCAGGACAGTACTGCTGACATTTGGAAAGTTGCTAAGGTTTGTCCAAAAAGTCGCTAGATTTGTCACTTGTCGGTTTTATTTGGGGTCTGAAAAGTGGCTAAGTTGGCAACACTGGTCTGCACTGACAGCTAGATAAAAGGCAGCTAAGCTCCGCCTCTCCCCAGCAAAAAGAAAATACAGAGGGAGAGGGAACGCTCTTTGAAAAGCAATAAAATACACAGAGTCCCCAAACGATGCGCTGTCTGTGTTTTTTTTCTTGAAAACAATTTGCGCCCCCCTTCCGATCTCTCCACCCCCGGGCTGAGAACCACTGCCTTAGAGAAATTGGGCCACACATGTCATTTTGTGATGGAAAAAAATTATTTTTAGTGTCTTATTTTGTTTGAAAATACTAGGCAATAAGATTCAAACCATTTTTGGAGAAGGATATCTGGCAACTCTCCAGGTCGATGTAGCATCCGACGGTGTCGTGCATAGTGAACTCCTGTTAAAAAAAGTATATATATAAATTTTTTGTTTAAAAACAGTGATTTTAAAAAACACGAGAGATCAATTTAACTGAAATAAAATGAAATTTGTGTTAGCTCACCTCTCCATAACTATCAAACTGCTTATTGTGGGATTTCTTCCCTGTCCCTCCGAAGCCGAAGCCAAACTTGTCCGTACCTGCGTGTATAAACGTGTATAATTCATATCAATCTATAAGTGTCTCAAACATGTTATACTGACTTATTGCTTTCATCCAAATGCTTCAGGTACCCCTCTCGGCAGAACCAACGGTTCAAGGGGTTGGGTTGGACCTGAGGGTGTTACTATTTTTTGATGGTTGCTAGGTATGTTGCTGTGGCATTATAGCTGGTTAGTAGGGTATTCAAAGTTGTGAGGGTGTTACTAGGTGGTTGTAATGGTATTTCTGGTGGTTGCTAGAGTGTTGCTATGTTATACCAGTTGATTGCTACGTGGTAGGTATAGTATTGCAGCTGGTTGCTATAGTATTACAACAGGTTGTTAAGGTGTTGCTAGGGGATTGCTATGGTATTACTAGGGTTTTCAAAGTTGTTGCAAAGCTGGTGGTTGCTAGGGTGTTGCTATGCTATCCCACTTGGTTTCTAGAATGTTGCTAGGTGGTGGCTATGGTATTCAAAGTTTTTGCTAGCGCATTGCTAAGCAGTTGCTATGGTATCCCACATGGTTGCTAGGGTGTTGCTAGGTGGTTGCTATAGTATTCCAGGTTGTTGCTAGGGTGATGCAGTGGTACTCCTGGTGGTTGCTAGGGTGTTGCTATGCTATCCCAGTTGGTTGCAAGGGTGTTGCTAGACGGTATGCTTGTAGGATGTTGTAAGTGGCAGTTCTAGCTCAGTGGTTAAGACACTGGACTACTGATTGGAGTTCAAATCCCAGAACCACCAAGCTGCCACTGCTGGGCCCTTGAGCAAGGCCCTTAACCCTCAACTGCTCAGTTATATATATATATATATATATATATATATAAAAAAATGAGACAAATG
This sequence comes from Ictalurus furcatus, assembly GCF_023375685.1. NCBI lineage: Eukaryota > Metazoa > Chordata > Actinopteri > Siluriformes > Ictaluridae > Ictalurus > Ictalurus furcatus. The sequence continues at coordinate 9,927,314 of NC_071256.1, forward strand.
TAATTCGCTCTGGATAAGGGTGTCTGCCAAAATGCCATAAGTGTAAATGTAGGTGGTTGTAATTGTATTCCTGGTTGTTGCTATGGTATTCAAAGTTGTCGTTGGTGGTTGCAATGCTATCCCATTTGGTTGCTAGGTTGTTGATATGGTATTCCAGGTGTTTGTTAGTTCTCAAAACGAAAAGTGGGAAATGGAGCTCAAGGGGAAAAAAGTGTATTATTGTGTACTACAGTATATTAATGGTTCGTTAATGAATGTATCAAATGATGCGAGCTACAAGAAACTTTACATTAAGTATCACCTACAGAAATAATATCTGAATGGTACCACAGACTTTTACCAAAAAACCTAAAGTTTCCCATTTCAACCAGATTTCATACAATATTTAGGCATCTTTCCAAATTCTATTTAGTTTCTATTTAGTTCAGAAAAGATGATGTGTGAAAAGCCTGCTATAGATTGACACAGCTGTGTTCATACCAAGGTCCAGAGCTGCCTGACTAGTGGACCAACCGATCCTGCACAAGCCTTGGTCGTGGCAGGAGACTTCGTAGTAATACTTTCCTAAAAGAGGGAGAGAAATGGGGTGTTCTGATTGTTCTTTATGTCAATGTATACCTTTAAACTATCTTTACAATGCTTTATTGAAATGATCTTAGACTGGATCTAATGGAAAGCTCCTGTTAGTGACACTCGGTGCACCGCTACACATTACACTGAACTTTATACTACAGTCCTCAGAGTGCTTATAGTCTTATCTGACCTTTAGTCACGGCCCGGGTGGAACGGCAGCCATGCCACTCCTTAAACTCTCTGCTCTGGCAGCAAAGCCCGTCTGGACCGATAGCTGAAGAACAACACGGGATTAGCATTTTTATTTAAATATGTTTAGGGAAAGAAAATGTAGTCAGACTGAGAACAGAAATTAAGGAGTAAACGCATAGAAAGGAATTTTTGGTTACTTTCGTCTAAAGTCTATAAAACCAAAACACAGTAATCATGATTCTGGTTTGAGATATGACCAAAATGAATTGTTCCAAGTTGTGATATAAATAGCTAAGGTAGAGGTCGACCGATTGGTCGGTTTTGCTGAGTAATCTGTGCCGATATCCAATTGCTGGAACTGTTGTCATCGGTTATTGGCAAAAACCCACACCGATAGTTTTTCCCGTTTCCAGCTAAGGAGGATCGTTGACATTATACAGCACGAGAGCGGCCTCTAGAGGCGAAATAAAAACCATCACTGACTAATTTTGTCATGTTATTTGAAATGTTTTTTTTTATTCATATTGGATGTCTCTTCTTATTTGTTATTTGGAGTATTACTTGTCGGTTCAGTTTGGATGCATATCTTTTATTTACTTTAATGTTTATTAATAGTTAATATACGATAATATTTATTTAATTAAAAAAAGTACAGTACACTTTCATGGTACAGTCAGTACTGCTTATTTTTGTAATAAAGTTCAATATTTTATTTTGAATGTTATGTTTTCTTTCAGCATAAATTTTTTAAGCTATCGGTTGATTAATCGGTTATCGGCAGGTAGGTACTGCCCTACTTAGTTATCAGTATCGGTAAAATCCACTATCGGCCGACCTCTATTAGAATAAATGGAAAAAAAAACAAACAAAACAACAACATCAGAAGGGAGCATTCGACAAGGCTGTGGTGTACTACAAGGTAAAAATTAAATACTACCAAAGCTCTTTAAATCTTCATGAATATCACATTCCTAGTGCGTAATTTCTTCTGGGAATAAACTTGAATAAATGCTTTTGTGTCCAGTTTAATAAATTAAGCTCAGTGTGTGAACACCACTTCTCATTACAGTTAAGCAAAAAAAAGAATTAGTTGAATTTTTAAGGTTAAGTTAACGACTCACCAAATGCTGGGCTTCGGTCGTATGGGTTCATCTGCCATTTATTAAACACTGAAATGTAAAGAACAGCAGAAAGAAAAGAAAATAAAAGTAAGGATGCGTCTCAATCAGCTCCTTAATTCAGAAGTCAGGGCACTGATCAAAGAGTTGGCGGATCATTTTAAGGGCTGTCTCAATCGCAGTGCACCGGAACGTTTGCTCACTTAAAAAAATAAAAATAAAAAATTGAAATCCCACAATGCTATTCTGCTAACAAACCAAATATGAAACCTGGGACATAACTTACATCAAACGACAAATTTTCCACACACAAATACATTTTAAACAAAAGTAAGGAATGGACGAGCAGCAGCTCGAAAAGACGCAGCTGGCTGACTTCACGTGTCTCGGAGGAATCACATGCTGGCCTTGACACCAGAGCCAGATCTCCCTGCAGTTCTCACCTGGTTTCCCTCTGAAGCTAAGCAGGGTTGAGTGTGGCCAGTATCTAAATGGGAGACCTCCTGGGGAAAACTAAGGTTGCTGCTGGAAGCGGTATTAGTGAGGCCAGCAGGGGGCGCTCACCCTGTGGTCTGTGTGACCGGGACACTATACTGTAAAAACTGTACCGTCTTTCAGATGAGACGTTAAACCGAGGTCCTGACTCTCTGCGGTCGTTAAAAAATTGGCGAAATTCCCCCATTGGCCCTTCTCTATCATGGCCCCCTAATAATCCCCATCTCTGAATTGGTTACTTCACTCTCTCCTCTCCACTAATAGCTGGTGTGTGGTGGGCGTTCTGGAGGACTATGGCTGCTGTCGCGTCAGTGGAGGTTGAGGAGTTTTCCCCCCATACAATGTAAAGTGCTTTGAGTGTCTAGAAAAGCGCTATATATAATGTAACTGTAGCTGCAGTGGGATAGGTAGAGCTGGCTAAAGGGGGGGGAATTTCTCCACAAAATAGGAATGGAAAAAACCTGTCCTGACCTGCTCCTCCTGTCTTCACTGCAGCACGGCCTTTCTTCCCCTCTTGCTGATCTTTCAGAGTCTCATACACAATCTGGATCACCGGGATGCTGAAAGCCTACAAAATCAGCCACGAAGAAGAAAAAAAAAGACTTAGCTGTGACTGAAGGATGTGTCATAACATATACATACATATATACATATATGTGTGTGTGTTTTAACCTACCCCAGTTTTGCCACTTCCTGTCTCAGCGGCCTGTGGAAAACAATTTAAACATGAATAAAGTGCACGCACACCATAACACAGCAGCTGTTGATGATGATTCAGGAAGTAAAACGCCTCACCATGAGAACGTCTCCTCCGCCAAGGATCAAGGGAATGGACTCGGCTTGGATGTCAGTGGGAAGCCTGAGAAACATCAATACATCATCATCATTGCTGTCTTTACTAGCTGCGATAAAAGCTGAGTCAATAATAACTAAGCTCACGATAAGTACTAATGTTTCTGGCATCACAGCTGTGATTGGATGATTGAACGGTTATGTCATTGTTGACTTTTTCACGCCCTATTTTCCATTACCAGTCGTTCTCATCACGCTCGTATCAGCAACCACCCAATTATTTCACACCCTCCCTGATCACTGTCCATTACTCCTAGCATGTATGTATGTGGAGGCGGGGGCGTGGACGAGCGCCGATTTGTGAACGGAGGGCGGAGCAGGAGAAGGCGAGTGGTAAGGAGGGCACACCTGTGGGGAATTTGTACTAATGAATATTCTCTGTGAGGCGAGGCTAAAAGAGGGAAAGGCACGTGCCTTGAGAAAGAAAAAAACCACGACGCCAAGAACAAGCGGAGTGTGTGTGGATGTGTATATAGATATAGCTCAACTGTGAGACGAAACAAGTCCACTGAACCAAAAAGAAAAGCAATAAAGCACCGGAGTGTTAAGCCTGCCTTGGTCTTCCTTCACCTTGCCCGTCTTTAAAGTTGTCACAATGTAACTTTAACTACACTTCATGTAGTTGTGTAGTGGTTGATGTGCTTGTTGAACATCATTCCAGATCTAGTCTCACTTTTTTCCCTTCATTCTTCTGGGAAGGCTTTCCACTAGACTTTGGAGCGTGGCTGTGGGGATTTGTGTTCACTCAGCTGCAAGAGCATTAGTGAGGGTGAGGTTGAGGTCAGGCGCTGATGTTGGGATGGTGAGGAGGCGCCAGTTCCAGTTCATCCCAAAGGCTTTCAGCTCAGGGCTCTGTACAGGACCTCGAGTCGAGTTCTTCCACTCCAACATATTACATTACAGCACACAAACACATTCCATACAGTTGTGCGTTTCCAACTCACATCTTTTCTTATGTTTTGTTCGAAGAATTCGAAATAATTTTTTTCCCTCGTATGTGTTTCAAATGCTCGATTAATACCATGCTAGTTTTAAGATCTAAAAGATTATCAATCCGTAACAGCCTTAAACACAAGATTGAAGCCCAAACGCACATGAAGTGCATGAGATGGAGAATAATAGCCACGATTACATCCCACATGTAAGCAGTATGTTGTATGTAGTGTAGATATATATGGAGGCAATTAGGACACAGCCCCAATGTGTGCAGTTGTGATAGTTGTATTAGTCTGCTTAAACTCACAGCCACTCCATTTCTTCAACAGCCTGAGCGATTTCAGGCATCACGCCCATTTCTACAGGAATAAATAAAGAAAAGGTTACACTCACAAACGTAATACAACGGCGCAGAAACATCATGATAACAACAAGAAAGCGTTCTTTACCAGAAAACGCAGCCATGATTGCCTACTCAAATCAACCGGAAGTGACATGCACGGCAATTCAGTTTGACAAGGTGATTGAAAATAAGTGTCCGTGTACACCACACAACCGCTGAACATTGGTTCCGATGTGTTTTTTTTTTTTTTTTTTTTGTGGCTCGATAGTAAGATGTCTCCCTTTCAAATGAATATTTGGGGAATGAAAACACATTTAGCACTCCACATTTTTTTTACGTCCATAAGCACAAACAAGTCTCGTTAGTAGTACAGGAGTGCACACTGATTTGATCTCGTGAGCTCGTCTGAGCCTCTCAGGCCGCCGTAGGTTGACGCAGGCGCGAGAGCGTCCTACTCTAAACATGGCTGCGGATTCTATGTTGGGAGATGAAGAAGAGAATATTTTGTATGATTTACTCATTAACGCGGAATGGCCGCCGGAAACAGACACTCAGGTGGGTACGGTTTCCTGCTCGTGCTTTTAACGCGTAACGGACTTGCTCTTCATTTATTTAATTTTTTTTTTCTGACGCCAAACTGCCAAAGCCACGTAGTTCAACTCAGAAGGTTCAGTCCCAAATGACTTCTAGTCCCTATCCAAGTGCACTATACAGGATACACAAAATACCCGCGTCCGCGTACGGTGTAGTGCACTCCGTTTTAAGTAAACGAGGCATTTGGGATTCGGGTCATATTGTATGTATAAATAAAGCAATATTGATCGGGTTTTGTTTCTAGAACGTTAGAAATATATTATGAATTATGAAGATAAACTCTTTTAGCGTGTATTTGATTTTCTTTTATTGTTTTATTTGCAGGCACGAGGATCAAAAGAGCGCAGTTCCTCTCTTCTCGCCAAGGCTGTAACAGGTATGAACACCTGAGCTCCACATGCCAGCTTTACTGCTATTTTCAGTTCTAAAGTGCAATGTGAAATACAATCCTTTTGCAAATCAATCATTTCAATAAATGCTTTAGTGACGTACAATAATAAGTAAACATAAAGTATCAATAATAATAATAATAATAATAATAAGCAATACATTGATGTACATAAAATAAAAAACTTGTGAATTAAAATGAATTTCATAAACTGATGATGAAGATACACTGAGGAGTTTGTGTATGAGTAAAGTAAAGACAACCTGAAATCCAACGTTTTCTCAAAAGCATCGAAGCACATCCGTGTTAAGAGGTATTCACGTGATCATACCTCTGTTAGATTAGACGGGACCATTTTAACTTTGTCCTTTCTCTCATTGTGCACAATTAAGCATTAACAATCACATAAGGCAAAAATCCTCCATCGACATGCAGTGATAGAGTATTTCCCTGCCTGTAAACATGTTTTTTTTCCATTTTTGAATTTTACCAGAATAACATTAAACAATATTATCATATCATGCGCATTAAAAAAATATTATTATTATTATTATTATTATTATTATTATTTTTTTTACCAGCATCAGTTCGAATCCAAACATTCACTCATTTTCAGAATTGTAACCCTTTAAATGCCGGTTTGTTTACATAATGCTACAGATGTTTTTATTTTTATGAAAAAAAAAGAAGCAATTATATTCCATATATTAAATGCTAAGCAGGTTTTTTTTTTCTTTGATTATTACATTCTTTGATACAGTGGGGGAAATAAGTATTGGATGCGTCAACATTTTTTTTTTCAGTAAATATATTTCCAATGAGACTATTCACATGAAATTTTCACCAGACTTTGGTATTCACTTAAATTAAGAATTCACAAGATTAAAGTCCACAAATAAAGTTATGTGTAATAAAGAGGAATGACACAGGAAAAAGTATTGAACACGCTAACTGAAATGTATTTAATGCTTAGTGGAGAAGCCTTTGTTTGTAATGATGGCTTCAAGACGCCTCCCATATGAAGAAATAAATGGGCCACATTATTCAGGTGTAATTTTGGTCCATTGTTCTAAACATATTGTCTTTAAATTTTGTTCTTTTGGATTGGCTGGGCCATTCTAACACCTTGATTTATTTTCTCTGAAACCAATTGAGAGGTTCCTTTTCTGTATGCTTTGGATCGTTGACCCACGTCTCATCTTCATCATCCTGGTGGATGGCAGCAGATTCTTCTCAAGAATCTCTCAGTAAAGGGCTCCATTCATCGTTCCTTCAGTTATATGAAGTCTGCCAGTACCATGCGATGAAAAACTGCCCCACACCATGATGCTTCCACCTCCAAACTTCACTGTTGGTGTTTTTAGGGTGATGTGCAGTGACATTTCTTCTACAAACATGGTGTGTAGTATGACAGCCAAAACGTTGGCACCTGCTGCCTCCAAGTGTTTCTGGAGCTCTTTCTGAGTGGTCCTTGGCTCTTGGGCTACTCTTCTGACTATTCTTCTGACTCCCTGGTCAGAAATCTTGCAAGGAGCTCCTGTGCGTGGCCGGTTGATGACAGAGTGATGTTGCTTCCACTTGCAGATAATGGCCCCAGTGGTGCTTACTGGAAGATTTAGAAGTTTTGAAATACGTCTGTATCCAATTCCATCAATATGTTTTGCAACAATAAGGTTGCGAAGGTCTTGGGAGAGCTCTTTGCTTTTACCCATCATGAGATGTTTCTTGTGTGACACCTTGGTAGCGAAAAGCCTTTTTATAGACGTTCAATTTACTAACCCAGCTGATATTAATTTGCACACATAGGAGGTATAATTACTTACGGATTTCAGCTGGTTCCTTGCCTTACTTTGCCTTGGAGAACTGCTTTTTCTTAGTGTGTTCAATACTTTTTTGCTGTGTCATTCCACTTTATTACACATAACTTTATTTATGGACTTTAATGTTGTGAATTCTTTATATTTCCTGATTTCTTGAGTTAATACTGATGTCTGGTGAAAATTTCATGTGAACAGCCTCATTGGAAATATATTTACTGAAAAAATGTTGACGCGTTCAATACTTATTTCCCCCACTCTGTCAATGATTATCAATAACATTAATTTTGATGCATTCATATTTTTTATGCAGTGTCAGATTAAAAAAAAACAAAACAAAACTACCACTCAGGTCCATAAAGGACAAAAATGTCCATGTAAAAAAAAAAAAAAAAAAAAAAAAACTGTCATAGAAATATTATATGTACGTTTTTATTTTTTTTCACTTTCACTGAATTTTTTTGTACAGTTCTGATCATAATTACCAAACATTCATTCATTTTCAGAATTTTAACCCTTTTAAACACCAGTTCCTTTACATAATGCGGAAGTCTTCAAAGCTCAGTAACTACCTTTGACATATATATATATATATATATATATATATATATATATATATGTGTGTATATATATATATATATATATATATATATATATGTGTATATATATATATATATATATATATATATATATATATATATGGGGTGTTATTTGTGATTTCCAGTAGAATATCATTTCTGTCTATCAAACTGTTCACACACATCAAATTTTCAGTACACAAATACAAACCACAACTCTGATATCCATATAAACAAACACACACACAATTATAGCTGCATCATTTATTCAGTTAGTCTGCAGCGCTCTATAATACAGCAGAATCAGAAAAAAGGAAAAGCATGTCTTTTCCCCCTAGACTAAAAGTGAGAAAATGGTACACTTCAGAAAATTTAGAAAAAAATTAAATGCTTTGAAACCTTGTCAACAAAATGACAGCCTATTAACACAGAATACATGATTTCATGCTTAAACGTCACAGGGATTAAATCTTGCAGTTTGAATGGGGACATTTTTGTCCTTCAGGTCCTGAGCATAACTATTTTGTGAACCTAGTTTACAATAGATTTATGAAATCAAATGAGGGTGAAATATGAAAATTCCAATAAGAATACACAATTTTTGGCAGAATTTATGCTGTTTGCATTAACACAGACAAAATGATAAAAAAAAAAAAAATAAAAAAAAAAAAAAGAAAGACACAAAAATGTCCATAACGATGCACAAGGGTTAAACTTCTCTTCCCCTTAATTCCTCTTTAAGTTACGTTTCGGTAAACGAATCTAATTCAGCAGTAGCTGTCGTCCTGATGAATATTTTTTAAAACAAATTTTATTTTATATAATATTTATTTCTTTCTGTCACCATTATTGCTTATTTCATTAATATTAGGGCCCAAGCACCGAAGGTGCGTAGGCACCTCTTATAATCGTTGTTGTTGTTATTACTGGGGTCAAGCCCATTCTGGGCGATGGCCCCTATTGTTTTCGTTAGTTTTCCTCTTATTATTATTCTTCTTCTTCCGCCATGGAAGTCTATGGCAGCCCGTAGAACCGTATGGTAAAAAGTTATTAAATTTTGTACACCAATAGAGGACACTCTGAACTGTTATCGCAGCCAGTTTGATATATCTCAAAAGCTGTAGCGCCATCAACAGGTCAAAGTTTCACTCAAGTTTATGCTAATGACTTTCGAACCGTACGAGCTAGAAACTAAATTCCCTTTTCCTCTGATTCCTTGGCTCATGCCGAGCCGCCACCTAGATTTTCCGCCATTTTGAATATTCTGAAAAACATACTTTTTCAAACCCCTCTTAGACCGTTTGTCCCATCTGCACGAAAATTGGCCTGCATCATCTAGAGGCAATCATGATGATAAAAATGTATGCACGGAATTTTGATAAAGCATACCGTTTTCGAATGGCGTGTCAACAAATTTGAAGAATGCACAAAATTGAACTTCAGGCTGTATCTCTGCAACGCTTTGAGGGATTTGGACGAAACTGGGTACGCATCACCATTACGCCCTGAGGTTACCTGCAGTGTTTTGGCACATTGCCCCCTACTGGTTGGGAGATACCAAAAATGGCTTTTTGGGCTTATAACTCTCGAGCGCTTTCCCGCATGATAACCATCATTCCCAGATGCTAACTGAGCCGTTCCAGAAGAGCACCACATACTGGACAAAATTTCTAAGAAGTAGCTATTTTTAGTTATTTTTAAAATAAATGTTTTTTTTATGATTGAAAGTTTACTTTTTCTAACCCCTCATACACTGTTCATCCGACTCTAACGAAAAACATATCACAAAGTTTCTTTTGTTGCTCATGGTACCGATAATTGGCTTGACCCCGGTGTTGCTCCTTGCAGCTATATTTATTATTATAATGTGGCAATTTTACTAGTTTGAGAAGTAAATAAATGTTATTATTTTTAATATAGTATTCTACTACCGCTACTAACAGGACCAGATAGAGAGTCGACGTGCTTTTGAGTTGAGGCTTGTAGAAATATGCGCCGCGACGCACTGAAATGTTTCTGCTAGCTTTTGGGAGACACTTTATGTTGGTTTTTCCTTAAATTTGTCACCTCACGGTATCTGATCATGGCAACTGCTTTTGAGAAACTGTATGTCTATGTCAGTAAGACTTTTTTTTTTTAACATGTTCTCTACAAAAACGTATTAGCATACTGTCCTTTTGTTCATGTGATGTGTACATTCATAAGTTGTGAATGATTGTAGATTATTCCCTAGTTTTTGTTCATTATAATCTTGGTATATGATGTGATATATATTTCAATATTAGTGTTTTAATCATGACAACTTTTTTTTTTTTTTTTCCCCCACCAGGACCATTCCGCTTTATTCTGCACTACCTTTGGTACAGGTGAGTTTCTTAGTAGGGAAAAGATAATACTGCAATGTATAGCATATGGTGCATTGCATAAGTATTCACCCCCAACTTGAACGTTTTATAGTGTTATAACCTAGAATCATGTAGTATTTTGTTGTTGACAAGCTGTTACGGAAATAATTAGGATTAAATACTATGACTCTGTAGAACAAATTCTCCACATTTGGAGAAAGCACTCAAAACCATTGATCATCACCCTGAAAACACCGTAATCCCTGCTGTGAAGCATGGTGGTGGTTGCATATTGCTCTTGTGGTGGTTTCTCTGACTAATTCCCTCTTTCCCAGCTCACTAACTTTTAGTGGATGGTCATGTTGTATACGTTCAGTTATTAAATAACAGATTGTAGTTGGGAGGGGAAAAAAAAATCTATGCAGTTTGTCACATGATCTCAAATCTCATACACCTGTTCCTGAAAGGCCACAGTTCATCAGAGAACAAAACTTAAACACTATCAAGCTATGCTCACATTACTGGTGAGATGAGTCCAAAATGTAACTTTTTGTCCTTATCACAAAGTGCATACGTTTGTCAGAAACCCAACACTAGTGATGTGCAGAACGAAGCTTTTGAGACAGGAACACGTCTAAAGTGAAAATAATTCTCAGAGCATCGAATCATTTGACATCCAGCTCTGTACTGACATCTGCTGGACACTAAACCTTCTTCCCCCACTCGCGTGTCAACCGAGTGTGCCGGTGAGATGCTTTGCACATTCCCACACCAAATAAAAGCTATTTGTGTCTGATAAATAAATCTATAGTATGTGCTCATGCCAGTATTAGTCTATTATAGGCTATTTGCTTGATAAAGTTTCTGTCTTATTTTCTGCAGATAATATTCTATAATGTCTAGGAGATATTTATAAGAATTAGAAACGTTTGACTGAAAGTCAATAGAAAACAGAAATGATAATGAATAAATACAGAAACGGACAATATATCAATATCACCCCACCACCCCACTGCATGTTCTTATTGTCCATTTTTTACTGGTAGAAAAACAGTCAGATATACAGGAGTTATTATACATTTGTCTTTAAATGAAGACGTAATAAGAATAGTAGTTCGACTCTGGGGTTGAGGTAACAAAAAGTCTTTTTATAGACCATCAATTTACTAACCCAGCTGATATTAATTTGCTGATATTAATAGGGGGTATAATTACTTATGGATTTCAGCTGATTCCTTGCTTTACCTTGCCTTGGAGAACTGCTTTTTCTTAGCGTGTTCAATACCTTTTTCCTGTGTCTTTCCACTTTATTACACATAACTTTATTTACAGACTTTAATGTTGTGAATTCTTTATATTTCAGGATTTCTCGAGTAAATACTGACGTCTGGGGAAAATTTCATGTGAATAGCCTCAATGGAAATATATTTACTTATACTTAATACTTATTTCCCCCACTTTATATATCTCGCCATAATCCACTGAAATGGTCAGGTTCGAGTTTTTAGAAATATTGATTTCTAGTATGGTGTGAATAAGTTTGAAATGAATAAAGTTTATTGTGTTTCAGCCCCTCGAGTTCATCTTTACCTCCTGGACTGGTGCGCCTGGCAGCAAAGCAGATCAACTGGCAGCTGGTGCTAGCAAGGTGATGCTAATGCCCCCAGCCCCCAATCCCTACAACTGATATGGGCACCGAAACCGTGCGTAATACTGTGCGAGATCGTCATCCATTACAGTAACCAGAATACGGAAACGGACTTGTCGCCGTAGCTTTTGGACATGGTTTCTTAAATGACTATTATGGACATTACGTAGACATTTCAGCAAAAGTCTGTCCAGTCTGGACTACAGAGCTGCTCATTAGACTTATGCTTCAGCCTGAGAAATTGCAAATGCACTCACATCGGTGGGGGAAAAAACAACATGAAATACAACACACAATGCTTTTCATTAGTGACATCCAGCAAAGTCACACACTGAAAAGGAAAACTTTCATAGTGTTTCTCTTTCTAACCCGCTCCCCGCTACTATTTAGTCCCACCCACTAGCCAGCTCAATTACACAACAGCTACAAACCGCGAAGGCCGATGCCTAACAAGTGCTTTTTATTAAACTGCTTGGAGGAAAGTGCGGTTTTCCGCATACATGAGCTCTAGTGTTGCTCTGATTGACAGGAGATCGACAGTATGCTCCTCCCACTCAGAAAGCATAGCTGCATTTGCACAGATGGCTGTGGCATCATCAGGAATCCAACTCGCCATCTCTGGACGGTCATGCGAACTCTTTTCTCTTTTCATTGCTTGAATGTAATCGCCTGTTACATTGCATTTAACTTTCACCGCTGCATTGCAGCTGTGCCGCACAGAAATGCAATCACTGTCCAATCAGAGAACCGAGGCATCTTACAACACGCGTCCTGTGAGTATTTTTAGCCACGATGAATACTTTTGATCACGTTTTAGTGATAACTTGATAATGCTTTCAGACCCGTCTCCCTCAGAATACGGCTTAGAGCTGTGATCGGACACTGACTGTGATCGGACACTTCAGTGTGACACGACTTCCACACGCTGATGATGGTGAAATGCAGTGCAACAGGAATTACATTCACTTCTGCCCACAGTCACCGTTTCATTCTTAAACAAGCAGCGTCAGCGTCTTGTACTTTCAAGCAGGTAAAGTGATGTACATACGAGCAGAGAATGAAAGAGAGGGTTTTGCTTTTCAGTGTGAACTGTTTTCTTTGTGTCACTAATGAAAATCAATAAGAGGTGTGTATTGTATTTTGAGATTTTCCGCCGGTGTGATTGCCACGGAATCGTCTCTCCATACGTCACTGATTATTATTATTATTATTATTATTTATAATTTTGTTTTTTTCTGATCTCAGCTATATTTCTCATGGTGTACAGCAAGAAGGTTTACGGTATCCATGTGCAGTCAGAGGCATTTTCATGTTTACGTTTGCGCTAGGCCTGCATGGTTAACTGGTATTTACATCTTTATTGCGATAGAAGCTTAAATAAATCGGAGACGATAACAGAACGCACAGAGCGGAGCGGCGGCATATATAACTCTCTGAATAAATGTATTCTAAATAAATCGTTTAATATGTTATGGGATATAATGAACTATGACATTTGGCTTTACTGTGGATAAAAATCGATAGCAAGGCAAACCGTTGTGGTTGCGGACTATTTATTTCCAGAAATAATAGTTAAACGAAAGCTAGATCGAAAAAATTATTAAATAAAATGGGAACACAACAGCACACAAGTTTGTTCTGCATCACGAAGCTGTTTCATTTGAATTATTATGATAATTTTTATTTTTTTTTTTCTTGAATATTGTTAATTGATTTGAAGGATTTCCACTCAGCAATTGCGTCCCTCATCACATCGCAATATCCAGCAACTTTCATATATATCGCATACGTTTTGTTCATATCATGCAGCACTACTTTGACACTTTTTCTAACATAAGATGAAATATAAAGATGTAGAGAACTTTAATTTATTTCTAGAATACCTGGAAAGTGTTTTTTCGTAAACGTTTAACTGCCCTTAGACTTCACATGACCCTGTCTGGGATCATCAGATGCATTGGATAGAGATTTAAAAAAAAAGGAAATAAAATTAAAATAAGTGTTTGTTTTTGTCCAGTCTGTTTATGTAAGTAGAGGAAATGCGGAGTGTGTGCACTGTTGTAGTATGCAGACGGAAAGCAGCCTTACACACGCTAACAGTTTGTTTCAAATCCTTCAGCTGTGTTTTCTCATTCGCTCTTCTTTTTTTTCTTCTTCTTCTTTTTTTTCCTCTTTATGTGACTCCTCTGCAGTAATGGGAAGCTCCTGGCTGTGGTTCAGGACCAGTGTGTGGAAATTAGGTAATTTCTCTCATCGATCATTTTGAGCATTTTGCCCTCTAACAGGAAATGGTGTGTTTCTCACCTTGATGTTGTCAGAGGTGTTGGGCTCAGCATATCTGCGGCAGATAGATATTCGAGCCCAGGTGCCTTTTTGGTCCGTGTATATATATAAAAAAAAAAAAAAAAAAAAAAACAAGGCGAAAATGACACCAGAAAGGGAAATGTATTAGCAAGATTTTTGAAGGGCTGTATCTTTATTATCTATAGCTAAAACAAGTTCTGCTCAGCGTATGGGTTCAGATTGCTTAAAAGCCTCCAAATGCCCTGCACCACTGCTGCTGTAATGCAGTTATGACGCAGTTAGTGACTTTGCCTACTTTTACTGTGAGTATGTTCACTCCGGGTGATTTTTAAACACGATGTAGTGCACCATTAATATGATCAACCAGAACAGATCAAATGTAAAGAGTGAAGAGAAAACGGTTTAGAGTGAACATTTTAGGGTTTTAATTGCCTATGAAGCTATTCGTTACAACGTGCTAATTTGTCCAATGCAGAATGTTTTTATGGAGGAAAAATATACGGCATTATAAGCGTTTTGAGACACTGTTCTTCAACGTCCTGTGCACGCTATAGATATAAGCTAATGTACAGTGAGGGGAAATAAATGTTCCGAAATTATTTAATATACATCCAGTGCATATAAAACATCAATTAAATATATTCTAATTAACAAAAAAAATAAAACTCTTTGGCAATAATTCCCCTCGTCATGTTTGTAGAAAGAAGGGTTGAGCGTATGACGCCAAGAGCACTATCATACCTACGGTGAAGCATGGTGGTGGGAGCATATGGAGCTTCTGGTCTGCAAACGGTTCTGGGGGTATTTACATCATCCAAGGAAACATGAATGGAGTGAAGTATTGGCTAATCTTAGAGGAGAATTTAATCTTATCAGTGAGGAATCTGAATCTGTGGAGAAGATGGATGTTTAAACAAGACGATGACCCCAAACGTAGCGTCGAAATGACTAAACGGGACCTTGCATGGCCGAGCCAATATCCTGACTTGAAAAAGTAGACTTAAAGAAGCAAGTCTCACTTAATGCTGTTTTAATATCCTATTGAAAACCTGTTACAGTGATTGGGTCCAAGTCATGAGTCGCACCCATCCCAGCCGACTTTTGATCAAATATATTTGAATGTCCTCCGTTAGGGTGTCTAGCGACCTGAAAAATTTGCTTGTGTTTTTCTCATTTGTAAGTCGCTTTGGATAAAAGCGTCCGCTAAGAGAATAAATGTAAAATAGTCACCGGATTCAAGTCTTTAATAAGGTAAACAGTTCAAACAAGCTCGAACGCTCAAGCTCTGCTATTTTGAGAGGATCAGGAAAACGGCTTACGCCGTATCAGATATTTCACAGAGCTGTACTGATACAAAGCACTGACGCTACCATGTTAAGTGTTAAATGTACATGTCTTTACCGAAAGTGTCACCTGATCTAGGTATGTTTTTCGTTGTTAAATAACACACAAAAATGTATTTATTGTGTACAAGTCCCTGTGAAATAGCTGTTAGTATGTAAAAAAAAAAAAAAAAAAAAAAAGAACAAGCACGTTCATATAAACCTGTGATTTCATACTTTGAGTTAGAGGAAGGTCATCGCCACCTTCTGCCTAATCAGATTCAAGAAATCATCAGTGCCGTGGTACAAGTGAACAAGTGCTCCTGTTGTGATAACAGGCTTATTTTAGAGCTGTGATGTAGTTGTGATATCACATAACCGACGGGAAAAACAGCAAATGCAACAATCCACGTCAACATCCGAAGCAGTAACGCATCACGCTTTCTCGTGTTTTCTCAGGTCAGCTCGAGACGACTTTGGATCCGTCATTGGGAAATGTCAAGGTACAGTGCCACAATGCCCTTTTGTCATTCTCATTACATGTTCTCCCTCTTCTTATGACACTTTTCTAAGAACGACATTTACATTTTATTATCCAGTTGTTGACCGATGTTGTGCTGACTAGTGAAAGCTACGATAGAAAGAACGTTTCGGACCGCTTTCTTTTTTCACTTGTTGACGCTTCAGTAACAGACTTTAATTCACGTGTGTGCCTCTACCCCACCTCCTACAATGATCACAAGAGTGACGTAAATAAACAGTATGTGGAGATGCATTGATGACATTTTTTTTCAGACCGCGTGTTTTGGTACTTGATTCCAGTACTGATACTGAACTGAGTAGCCTCCTTAGTTTGACGTTTAAGCTGTTCTGGCTTTTATGCTGTATCTTTAATAGGCAGAGTGTGGTCGTTAAAAATGAGCCCAAGGTGCCATGAATTGCAGACAAAATGTAGACCGAAAGGAATGGAAGTGTCGGTGCTTAGTGCTCGCTGAACTGAAGTGCTCGCACTTGTGACGGTTATTTGGCAAGCTCGCTTCACTACCAGTACCTTTTGCGTGCGTGAAGTTCACACCTGCCCTCACACTCTCTATGGACGATATCGTTTACAACGTTTTATCAGGTTACTCGCATTGAAAGAAGACGCTGTAGTTCCTCCTCTATATATTTTCGCAGAGCAGTCTGTTTGGCTTTATTGATTAATCGTGAAATATGTTCAGATCGCTGATATGTTGTGTTGTCTGTAGCATTGTAGTGTACACTAGGCTTATTCACACACAGCGGATATAGAAAAAGTCTACACACACCTGTTAAAATGGCAGTTTTCGGTGAAACAATTAAACTAAGTTAAACCTTTTTATTTAGAACTTGCAGCAAATCAAAACCAATACCCAACTTGCATAAGTGTTCACACCCTTTTTATAACTGGGAATGTGGCAGTGTTCAGAAGGAACCAATCACATTCAAACTCATGTTGGATACTAATTAGTATACACCCGCCATCAATTAAAGTGACCAAATAAAGTACAGCTGTTCCTATAGGAATCCAACTGGAAAAATCATGGCATTGTTGAAAAATAACAATCAGGAGAGAGTCACACAAACATTTCCAGGGCATCGAATATACCATGGAACATTTTATAAAGACAATAATTAACAAGTGGAGAAAATCTGGCATGACGGTGACACTACTAACTAAGAACAGGACGTCCTTCTAAATTTGACGAGAAGATCAGGAGAAAACTGGTCAGGGAGGCTGCTAAGAGGCCTACAGAAACAAGAATCACACCAATTTCTGGCAAGTACTTGTTGCTCCCAACATGTGACAACAGTCTCCCAAATTCTGGGCTGTGCGGTAGGGTGGCAAGATGGAAGCCTTTAAATAAACATCCAAATCTGTCTAAAGTTTGCCAAGTACATGTAATCTCTCAAAACCAAGAGGTGTTATGGTCTGATGAGTCCAAGCTGAACTTTTCGGCCATAATAGCAAAAGATAACAACAAAACAACAAAAACCAACCACCACAGCACATCACTAAAAGAACACATCCCCACGGTGAAGCATGGTGGTGGCGGCATCCTGCTTTGGGGCTGCTTTTCTTCCGCTGGACCTGTGCCTTTAATCAGGGTGGCGGGAATAATGAATAGCTCCATTTTGGCGCAAAACCTTTTGGCTTCTACTAAAAGACTTGAGATGAAGAAGGCTTTCACCTTTCGGCATGACAACAACCCGAAGCAAACCTGCAGATCAACAAAGGAATGGAGTCACCAAAACAAGATCAAGGTTTTGGAATGGCCCAGAGTCCAGACCTAAATCGAATCGAAAATCTGTGATGTGACCTGAAGAGGGCTGTGCACAGGAGATGCCCAGCCAATCTGAAAGAGTCAGGTTGCTAACCTAATTAGTTAACCCTAACCCCTAACCTATGGAAAGAGGAATGACATCATATCGCTAAATCAAGCTGTGCCAAACTGATTGACTCTTACCCCTGTGATAAAATCTAAAGGTGCTTCAGTGAAGTATTATACCTGATACCAGTCTCTGTATCGACGCATCCGTTCTCATGAGTTTGTTTCTACATCTCTTGTTCTGTTTAGGACAGCGTGATCCATCTTCTACTGCTTTACCTGCAAATTTCCCTTTAAACCGCAGCGTCGTAATTTATAGTCTCAAATCTTTTTTTTATTTCACGCTTTGTAGAGCGTATAGAGGAACGCAGACGAGCTCCCAGCACACATTCACTCTCATTTCATGGAGAGGGAGTTAATTTAAGCTTTTTTAATACTCATCAGGGGTTTTTTTTTTTTTTTTTTTTTTTTGGTATAACGTATTCTGCATTCTCGCTTTTACTCTTTCTCCTGTCCTTTCTCGCTCTCTCGGCTGACCATACCCGATTTACAGTGATTTAGCGGAGATAAATGTGCAGCGTCTGATCCGTTGCTTTCTCTCTGATAGCCCCGTCTTTTCGGTCTTTCTCATTTTCTCCCTTTCACCCATAATGCACCAGGCAGTTTTTTTTTTTTTCTTTTTTTTTTTTCTCTCTCAGGAAAAAGGAGTACTCCATGAACAGAATAGGAAGTAATCTGCAGGTATGGTTCTGCCTGAGAATAAACTGAAAGTTAGAAGTGAAGGATAGAAAAAGTAGAGAAGGGACTGGAGGGTGTTTGCTTTAAGCGAACACTTTTTAATTATTGAGGTTTTACTCCATCATGACTTTTTTTCATCGTTTGTCTGTGTGGGTGGATTGATCATGTGTAAGAACAGTGGAAGGTTTCAAAATGTGAAACTTCAACAAAATGATGTCAGTGAATGAGTGTGAGTTTTTCTATATACATTTATACAATTTATTGTATACACTTATATATATATATAAACATATAAACACACTATATACATATGCACTGGTGCTTGAAAATTTGTGAACCCTGTTTAAAAGTAGCTCAAGAGAACCCAATTAAACAAATGAGATACAAATGTTGTACTTGGTCATTTTTTTTATTGAAGAAAATGATCCAATATTACATATGTGAGTGGCAAAAGTACGTGAACATTTGTTTTCTATATCTGGTGTGACCCCATTGTGCAGCAATAACTGCAGCTAAACGTTTGGGGTAACTGTTGATCAGTCCTGCACATGGACTTGGAGGAATTTAATCCCATTCCTCAGTACAGAACAGCTTCAACTCTGGGATGTTGGTGGGTTTCCTCACATGAACTGCTTGCTTCAGGTCCTTCCACAACATTTCTGTTGGATTAACTTTAGTCTTCTTGAACCATTCTTTGGTAGAACAACGTGTGTGTTTAGGATCGTTGTCTTGCCGCATGACCCACTTTCTCTTGAGATTCAGATCACAGACAGATGTCCTGATGCTTTCCTTTAGAATTTGCTGGTATTATTCAGAATTCATTGTTCCATCAATGATGGCAAGTCGTCCTCGTCCAGATGCAGCAAAACAGGACCAAATCATGATACTACCACCACCATGTTTCACAGATGGGATAAGCTTCTTATGCTGGAATGCAGTGTTTTCCTTTCACCAAACCTAACACTTCTCATTTAAACCTAAATTTCTCTTTTGGTCTCATCCAGCCACAAAACATTTTTCCAATAGCCTTCTGGATCTAGCCACATGATCTTTAGCAAACTTCAGAAGGGCAGCAATGTTCTCTTTGGAGAGTAGTGGCTTTCTTCTTGCAACCCTGCCATGCACACCTTTTGTTGTTCAGTGTTCTCCTGATGGTGAAGTCATGAACATTATTAGCCAGTGTGAGAGAGGCTAGAGTTGCATAGTTGCTTAGCAGTTACCCAGGATCCTTTGTGACCTCACGGACTATTACACGTCTTGCTCTTTGAGTGATCTTTGTTGGTTGATCACTCCTGGGGAGGGTAACAATGGTTTTGAATTTCCTGCATTAGTACACAATCTGTCTGACTGTGGATTGGTGGAGTCTAAACTCTTTAGAGATGGTTTTGTTACCTTTTCCAGCCTGAGCATCAGCACCTCTTTTTCTAAGATCCTCAGAAATCTTCATTGTCTGTGAATGGTCTGCACTTATATAGCGCTTTTATCCAAAGCGCTTTACACTGTGTCTCATTCACCCATTCACACACACACACACACACACACACACACACACACACACCAATGGTAGCAGAGCTACCATGCAAGGCACTAACTTGCCGTCAGGAGCAATTTGGGGTTCAGTGTCTTGCCAGGACACTTGCCAAGAACACTTCGCAACGTGGAGTCATGTGAGCCGTTGATCCAACCGCCAGCCCTACGATTAGTGGACAACCCGCTCTACCACCTGAGCCACAGCCGCCCATGCCATGATGCACTTCCACAAACATTGTGGAAGTGTTGTGAAGGTCAGACTTTGATAGATGTTCTTTAAGTAAAACAGGGCGCTAACTCGCATACGATTCGCCATCCCATTGATTGAAAATCGGGATGAGTCTCATTTCACCTTCAAATGAACCGCTACTCCTAGAGATTCACATACTTTTGAAACTCCGACATGTAATATTGAATCGATTTTCCCCAATAAATAAATGATCACGTATAATTTGTTTCATTGGGTTCTCTTTATCTACTTTTAGGACTTGTGTGAAAATCTGATGATGTTTTATGCAGAATTCTAGAAAATTCGAAAGGCTTCACAAACTTTCAAGCACCGCCGTGTGTGTATGTGTATATGTAAAGTATATCTAATTGTACAAATGATTGAAGTGACTGTGTCGTTCAGGTGAGATGAGAGTGCGATGTGTCTAATCTCTCCTTAGCTGGTGAAAACTGCTCCCTGAACTTTGTCTGTTTACTTTGAAACTTGTTCATATTCAGAGTTTATTCAGAGTTTGATCAGCTCTAGAGGTACCGTATCTCATTTTGTGACAAAACCCCATATGAGTGAGAACGGCGTGCATTCTTTGTCGGCGCCGCTCTTTAAGTCAGGATGGCGTTTTTATTGCCAGTACATCATAGTGCTGACTTCACACATTTCCCCCTCTGTATTTATTTATTTTTCTTTCCCTTTTCCCTAAACTGAGATTTATGACGAGTACATCTGCCCCGGCTCCGACGCAGCATGCTCATCACGTGTACTTAGGCATATTAGTTCCAGCGCTCCGTCCAGATTAATTAGCCTTTAGCGGAAGAGAGTTGATTTATGGTCTCTGCTGAGCCCTTTCTTTCCCAGGTATTTATCTCTGGAAAGCATCATTGCTCATCCGGAGTTATCGAACCTTCCTTCTTTCCAGCATGTTCTCTTGCTTTATTTTATTTTTTTTTTATCCTGAATGGAAATAGCAAGCTTGCTATAATTTTTTGTTATTTTTTAATTTTTTTTTACCCCCCTAACCTCTGCACTGTAGTGGAGATAAGAAACATTCATTACTTTTGATTGAAATTCCCATGATTAATGGTGTCACATAACAGAAGCCTGTGTTTTTTTTATTTTTTTTGTATAAAATTTTTTTCTTTTTTTTCTTTTAACACCTTTGAAGTACAAGTCCTCTTCTTATGGTGAAGTTTAGCAGTTGGGTGGATTGATGAACTGATCCCACATTTCGATTTTATTTCCAGTGTGATCACAGCATCCTCGCTGGATCAGAGCAACTGCCGAGTTACCTGAAACGTCAGAGGTGATAGGACTTAAAGCAGGGGTTCCCAATCTTTTTTTTTTTTTGCAGCCATGTACTCCTTTCACTGTGAAATAAACTCCACGGACCCCTGCAGTTAGACAAAAATATCATATCACTATACTGTGAAGGCGATACACGATATGCATCATTGATGTACAGCGCCCTCCACTAATATTGGGACCGTTGGGAAATATGAGCAAAGAAGGCTGTGAAAACTTGTTCTTTATTGTTGAACCTTTTGAGCTTTTGTCAAAGAAAAAAATCACAAAAATACTCTGCTGTCGTGGAGATCAAACAATTACAAACACAACACAGGTTTATCAACCAAAAAAAAAAAAGCTTTGTTAAATATAGCAATTATTGGCAACCTTTTAGTCAATACTTTGTGCTGCCTCCCTTTGCCAAGATAACAGCTCTGAGTCTTCTCCTATAATGCCTTGAATTATTGTCCTGATGGTGGAAATGGGCATTTTCAGTGCATGTGCTATTTTCTTATAGCTATTTTTTTTTCTGGGTAAACCTGTGTTGTGTTTGCAATCGTTTGATATCCATGACAGCAGAGTATTTTGTGATTTTATTTATTTATTTTTTAAACAAAAGATCAAAAGGGTAAACAAGAAAGAATTTTTCACAGCCTTCTTTGCTCATATTTACCAAGGGTGCCAATATTAGTGAAGGGCACTGTATCAGTTTGCTCACAAATTGCAAGCACTGCACTTTTAAAAAAAAATGCGTCACTGTTTCCAAAACTGTGTACAAAGATACATTTTTTATACCTTTTTTTTTTAGATTAAAATAATAATTTAATATATTTAAATACATGCAATATTTAATACTGAAACAGTGAAAAAAATAAAACGCTACAAGATAAAATAAACAAACAAAAAAAAAAGATATAACAATATCACAGAAAAGCATATTGTAAGCATCATTTATCATGATATTGGTATAACATGATGTCGCCCAGCCCTACGCTCGGTACACGCTTCATAAATAATATTTAAATGTGGACGATGATGATGATATTTTGCCTGTTTATTAGCACCTTAGAGCTTTTAATTCCTAATCTCATTATCACAGCTTAAGTAATTGACGCAAAATACATGTGACAAAATGTTCACATGAAATCGGCCACAGTGATGTTGATGGGTTTTCCCAGACCGCCACACACACATTTAATAATACTTAATAACAACCGCCTAATACGTCAATGTTACGATTTGTTTTGTGACCGTTTTAATGTTGTTTTAGTTTCAGCTTTTGCTGGCTACTTGGATTGCCATGTCCTTCTAATAGTCTGGCAATTCAATCTTCTTTTCAGTCTTTATATTCGATCCCCAGGGTCTGAACATGTGCAAGTTCATTTCTTTTCACTTCGGAATCTCATTTGCTGCCGTTCTAGTGATCACAAGCTTGTCTAAGCACTGAAATTACATCAGGTTACAGAAAGCACTTTTTTGTGCAGCAGGTTTGAGTGAGCGAGTGTGTGAGAGAGATGATGTATGATTAAGTTCTGGAGTCTGTGTGAATGAGGATGCTTTAGTGATTAATGCTGCAGGAGTTTTAGCCGGAATGGAGAATATTAAAGTCACAGCACCCTAAAACAATCATTTTTTAAAGGTTGCGTCTTGTAACGCGGCATGAAATATTCAGGACCTTGAGCAATAATTGATTGCCTTTGGAGATGGCGCAAACTTCTTAAATGGGGAACTGTGCAGGAAAAGTTTTTCAGCGCTTGACTGATTACATGGAGGCTGTGATTATATACTGCACAGCTTCTCAAGTGGAGCACAGCGGAACAGAGAACGCTGAAAGATTCAGATAGTCGAAGTTCTTCTTTACACTAAGGTAGCTCAAAGCTAATTTTTCTCTTGCTGTCACTCACTCACTCACTGTCAGTTAGTCCCTCCCTCCCTCACTCACTCACTCACTGTCAGTTAGTCCCTCCCTCCCTCACTCACTCACTCACTGTCAGTTAGTCCCTCCCTCCCTCACTCACTCACTCACTCACTGTCAGTTAGTCCCTCCCTCCCTCCCTCACTCACTCACTGTCAGTTAGTCCCTCCCTCCCTCCCTCACTCACTCACTGTCAGTTAGTCCCTCCCTCCCTCCCTCCCTCCCTCCCTCCCTCACTCACTCACTGTCAGTTAGTCCCTCCCTCCCTCACTCACTCACTGTCAGTTAGTCCCTCCCTCCCTCACTCACTCAGTCAGTTAGTCCCTCCCTCCCTCACTCACTCACTGTCAGTTAGTCCCTCACTCACTCACTCACTGTCAGTTAGTCCCTCCCTCACTCACTCACTCACTCTGTCAGTTAGTCACTCACTCACTCACTCACTCAGTCAGTTACTACTCACTCACTGTCAGTTAGTCCCTCACTTACTCACTCAGTTACTACTCACTTACCCACTGTCAGTCACTCACTCACTCACTCAGTTACTACTCACTCACTGTCACTCACTCACTTAGTTACTACTCACTCACTCACTGTCAGTTAGTCCCTCACTCCCTGTCACTCACTCACTGTTAGTTAGTCCCTCACTCACTGTCAGTTAGTCCCTCACTCCCTGTCACTCACTCACTGTTAGTTAGTCCCTCACTCACTGTCAGTTAGTCCCTCACTCACTGTCACTCCCTCACTCATTGTCAGGTAGTCACTCACTCACTGTCACTCACTCACTCATTTACTACTCACTCACTCACTGTCAATTAGTCCATCACTCACTGTCAGTCAGTCACTCCCTCACTGTCAGGTAGTCACTCACTCACTGTCACTCACTCACTCATTTACTACTCACTCACTCACTGTCAGTTAGTCCCTCACTCACTGTCAGTTAGTCCCTCACTCACTGTCAGTTAGTCCCTCACTCACTCACTCACTCACTGTCAGTCACTCACTCACTCACTGTCAGTTAGTCCCTCACTCACTCACTGTCAGTCACTCACTCACTCACTGTCACATAGTCCCTCACTCACTCACTCACTGTTAGTTACTACTCACTCACTCAGTTGCTACTCATTCACTCACTGTCACTCACTCACTCAGTTACTACTCACTCCCTGTCACTCACTCACTGTCAGTCAGTCACTCATTCACTGTCACTCACTCATTTACTACTCACTCACTCACTCACTGTCAGTTAGTCCCTCACTCACTCACTCACTGTCAGTTAGTCCCTCACTCACTCACTCACTGTCAGTTAGTCCCTCACTCACTCACTCACTGTCAGTTAGTCCCTCACTCACTCACTCACTGTCAGTTAGTCCCTCACTCACTGTCAGTTAGTCCCTCACTCACTCACTCACTCACTGTCAGTTAGTCCCTCACTCACTCACTCACTGTCAGTTAGTCCCTCACTCACTCACTCAGTTACTACTCACTCACTCACTGCCAGTCACTCTCACTCAGTCAGTTACCACTCACTCGCTGTCAGTCAGTCATTCACTTACTCACTCAGTTACTACTCACTCACTGTCAGTTAGTCCCTCACTCACTCACTCACTGTCAGTTAGTCCCTCACTCACTCACTCACTGTCAGTTAGTCCCTCACTCACTCACTCACTCACTGTCAGTTAGTCCCTCACTCACTCACTCACTGTCAGTTAGTCCCTCACTCACTCACTCACTGTCAGTTAGTCCCTCACTCACTCACTCACTCACTGTCAGTTAGTCCCTCACTCACTCACTCAGTTACTACTCACTCACTCACTGCCAGTCACTCTCACTCAGTCAGTTACCACTCACTCGCTGTCAGTCAGTCATTCACTTACTCACTCAGTTACTACTCACTCACTGTCAGTTAGTCCCTCACTCACTCACTCACTCACTCAGTTACTACTCACTCACTCACTGTCAGTTAGTCCCTCACTCACTCAGTTACTACTCACTCACTGTCAGTCACTCACTCAGTTACTACCAAGGTTATTATAGTTTTGCATTTTTCATTAGTTTTTATTTTGTTTTGACTTTTCAAATTCAGTTTAGTTTTAATTAGTTTTTAAAGCGGGTTTGCTAGTTTAGTTAAGTTTCTATTTTTTGAAAATGCTTAGTTGTATTTTAGTTTTTATTAGTTTTAGTGTTAGTTTTAGTCTTTTATAATATGGGTTATTTGTCAAGGCCAGAAAAAGTATTGTGTAATAAAAACTCAAGGAAAACATCATACAATTTTAGACATATATATTCAACAGTAACCCCAGTACAAAAAATGTACATATGGGCACAAATATGTAAACAGTCTACACAAGACGCCGCAGTAAGTGCAAAATGTGCAAATGAGGTGTGCCAGGTAAAAACCTAAATAAGCAACAGATTAAAGAAGAGATACATGAACAGTGTGTATTCAACTCATTCGTGAGCCACATATGACATTGCTTAAGAGCCAGGAGTGTCAGGGAGCTCAATCTGAGAAAAGAACATGAAACAAATAATAATAATAAAAAACAATAAACTCTAGAGGGTCAGCTCACCCTGTGTGTGGGTGCTCCAATTGGTGCAGGTTAAGCAGAGCATGGGGAACCTGGCCTCTGGGCGGATGATAAAAACAAGCTGACACACCCATGAAAGATGCTGTTAATCCTCTCTTGCTCCAACACATTGGGTCAGCTTCTTCACATCCTTAATGATCTCTTTTAATTTCTGCTTTGCCGTATCCATCTTAGCCCCAATAAGGCTGTTGACTATTGCTGCTCCAGGTGTTTTGAACTTTGGTTTGAGTAAAGTGGTGAACTTTTTGAAGGCAGTTGACTCACACAGTTGTGTAGACATCCCAGTAATCCAATGAACATGTTAACCAACGCTTCCTCCCGCTTGTGGTGTTCCTGCGTATTTACTAACCAGCAGCTATCGGTTCGCGGGTGAAAGCACTGCTGTAATGTTCTCTGTCCTGCGGTTGTCTCCGTCATGCTGCCTAGCCCTGTACCTTAGCTTCTGTTTCGGGGGAGGGGGGCTTGGCGTTCTCCTTTACCTTATTAAGGTAAGCTAGGTTAGCCTCCTTGTGCACGCTGATCAAATGTACTTTCAAATTCATGGGATTTTTCCCTTTACACCACCTTCCACTGCAAGACACGTGCTTTTATCTAACACAGTCATATTCAGAGGTAATCCCAAATAGGCTTCTGCCGCCTTCTTTCGATTTTCGGTACCGCTATGATGCCAGGCGGGGAGCATGGATTATGCTGTGTTCAATTTGACATGGAATGTCGTAATTTCCGGGTTCCCAGTCGGAAATGTCAACTCTGAAAGATATTTGCTCTATGAAAGACATTGTCAAAGACGAAAACTAAGGACTTTTACTCTATCATTGTATTTTATTTTAGTTAGTTTAGCAAACAGACAATACAGTTTTAGTTAGTTATCGTTTTTTTGTAATGCCTCGTTTTATTTCGATTTCAGTTAACGACAATGTTTTTTCACACCTAGTTTTCGTTATTTCGTTCATTTTCGTTTACAATTATAACCTTGGTTACTACTCACTCACATTCAGTCTCTCTCTCACTGTCAGTTAGTCCCTCACTCACTCACTTACTACTCACTCAGTTACTACTCAATATCACTACCACTCACTCACTGTCAGTTAGTCTGTCACTCACTCACTCAGTTACTACTCACTCACTCACTGTCAGTTAGTCCCTCACTCCCTGTCACTCACTCACTGTCAGTCACTGTCACTCACTCATTTACTACTCACTCAATCACTCACTCACTCACTGTCAGTTAGTCCCTCACTCACTCACTCACTCACTCACTGTCAGTTAGTCCCTCACTCACTCACTCACTGTCAGTTAGTCCCTCCCTCACTCAGTTACTACTCACTCAGTTACCACTCACTCACTCACTCACTGTCAGTCACTCACTCACTCACTCAGTTACTACTCACTCACTGTCACTCACTCGGTTACGCCTTACTCACTCACTCACTCACTCGGTTACTCCTGTCTCGCTCACTCACTCACTCCTTACTCACTCACTCGGTTACGCCTTACTCACTCACTCGGTTACGCCTTACTCACTCACTCGGTTACTCCTTTCTCATTCACTCGGTTACTCCTTTCTCATTCACTCATTCACTCGGCTACTCCTTTCTCATTCACTCGGTTACTCCTTTCTCATTCACTCATTCACTCGGCTACTCCTTACTCATTCACTTGGCTACTCCTTTCTCATTCACTCATTCACTTGGTTACTCCTTTCTCATTCACTCATTCACTCGGTTACTCCTTTCTCATTCACTCGGTTACTCCTTTCTCACTCACTCGGTTACTCCTGTCTCGCTCACTCACTCACTCGGTTACTCACTCACTCACTCACTCACTCCTTACTCACTCACTCACTCGGTTACTCACTCACTCACTCACTCACTCCTTACTCACTCACTCACTCGGTTACTCCTGTCTCGCTCACTCACTCACTCGGTTACTCACTCACTCACTCGGTTACTCCTTTCTCACTCACTCGGTTACTCCTTTCTCGCTCACTCACTCACTCGGTTACTCCTTTCTCGCTCACTCACTCAGTCGGTTACTCCTTACTCACTCACTCAGTCGGTTACTCCTTACTCACTCACTCACTCAGTCGGTTACTCCTTACTCACACACTCGGTAACTCGGTTACTCCTTACTCACTCACTCGGTTACTCCTTACTCACACACTCGGTCACTCGGTTACTCCTTACTCACTCACTTGGTTACTCCTTACTCACACACTCGGTCACTCGGTTACTCCTTACTCACTCACTTGGTTACGCCTTACTCACTCACTCGGTTACTCCTTTCTCATTCACTCGGTTACTCCTTTCTCACTCACTCATTCACTCGGTTACTCCTTTCTCATTCACTCATTCACTCGGTTACTCCTTTCTCATTCACTCATTCACTCGGTTACTCCTTTCTCATTCACTCGGTTACACCTTACTCATTCACTCGGTTACTCCTTTCTCATTCACTCGGTTACACCTTACTCACTCACTCGGTTACTCCTGTCTCTCTCACTCACTCACTCACTCCTTACTCACTCACTCACTCGGTTACTCCTGTCTCGCTCACTCACTCACTCGGTTACTCACTCACTCACTCGGTTACTCCTTTCTCATTCACTCGGTTACTCCTTTCTCATTCACTCATTCACTCGGTTACTCCTTTCTCACTCACTCGGTTACTCCTTTCTCATTCACTCATTCACTCGGTTACTCCTTTCTCACTCACTCGGTTACTCCTTTTTCGCTCACTCACTCCGTCGGTTACTCCTTTCTCGCTCACTCACTCAGTCGGTTACTCCTTTCTCGCTCACTCATTCAGTCGGTTACTCCTTACTCACTCACTCACTCAGTCGGTTACTCCTTACTCACTCACTCACTCAGTCGGTTACTCCTTACTCACTCACTCACTCAGTCGGTTACTCCTTACTCACTCACTCGGTAACTCGGTTACTCCTTACTCACTCACTCGGTTACTCCTTACTCACACACTCGGTCACTCGGTTACTCCTTACTCACTCACTTGGTTACGCCTTACTCATTCACTCGGTTACTCCTTTCTCATTCACTCGGTTATTCCTTTCTCATTCACTCGGTTACTCCTTTCTCACTCACTCATTCACTCGGTTACTCCTTTCTCACTCACTCATTCACTCGGTTACTCCTTTCTCACTCACTCATTCACTCGGTTACTCCTTTCTCATTCACTCATTCACTCGGTTACTCCTTTCTCATTCACTCATTCACTCGGTTACTCCTTTCTCATTCACTCGGTTACACCTTACTCATTCACTCGGTTACTCCTTTCTCATTCACTCGGTTACACCTTACTCACTCACTCGGTTACTCCTTTCTCATTCACTCGGTTATTCCTTTCTCATTCACTCGGTTATTCCTTTCTCATTCACTCATTCACTCGGTTACTCCTTTCTCATTCACTCGGTTACACCTTACTCATTCACTCGGTTACTCCTTTCTCATTCACTCGGTTATTCCTTTCTCATTCACTCGGTTATTCCTTTCTCATTCACTCGGTTATTCCTTTCTCATTCACTCGGTTACTCCTTTCTCATTCACTCGGTTACTCCTTTCTCGCTCACTCATTCACTCTAGTACTACTCTACTTCTAGTACTACCTAGTTTGATCCTTGCACGTTTTTGCGGTTTGATTGTGGATTATCCTTGTGTCCTGGTTTTGACTCTAGCTGTGGATGATGATTCTTGGATTAAACTTAATAAAACATGCTGAGCTTATGCACTTCCGCATGTTCTCACACACTGACTCAGATGATGATGTTGTGGGTGATGTTGTTGTTGTTGTTCTTCTTCTTCTTCTTCTTCTTCACTCATACTCTTTCCTTCTCTCTCTGAATAGCAGGAGTCACCATATGGTTGAGGAAACTTTTGAAAATGAATAATGCTGCGCTCTAACAGCCACATGTTCACATTAATAATCCATTACTCCATTATCCTGGCAGCATGATTTATTTTACCTCCTCCTGTTTTAGGTCTTGAGAAAGGCACATGACTCGGTGCAAAACATTATAGAATTTGTTGGTAAATCACATTTTAACTGAAGGTGCTTGTAATCAACTGTATTGATCAGTTAATGTCTATAGACTCTCATCTTACTGTATCAGATGTATCAGACTTTAGCTAACTCTAGCTAGCTAAAATTCAGCGTAAATATCTGGTTACTTCTGATATGTGTTGTTATTACCCAATCTATGTTTATTATCTGTTATCTACTGACTTATTAGTGATCATGAGCTCTCCAACTAAAACACGTCACAACCGTGTAACAGTACACTCTCGTTTGTTTGCGCTCTCTCAGCTCTGATTGGCTGTCAGCTCTTGTCAGTCACCCTGGGGTCAGACTTCTTTCATGCCTAAACTTGGGACGTGACAATGTATTTGACTCAGTCATGTTTTCATTTTTTATTTTGAGCACATTCCCACTGTAAATTTAGGATTGGAAGGACACGTCTCTTTCTACCAGAGATGAACGTTCATAGCGATAATGACTTTTCTCACCTCCTTTTACTATTAAGTGATTGGATGTTAGATGTGAATTTGATGCTCCACACTGTCACAAACTTTAAAAATCACTTTCAATTATTAAAGCAGCACATTTTATGAACAGCGCAGGATGTTCACGCTAAAATGTAAAAAATTGTGACCTGACGTGTTAGGCAGTGACTTCGACACTAATGATCGTTTTGCGATCTTTGGATTTGTAGTGCCGAAGGACCCGTCTCCACAGTGGAAGAAGGTGGCGTGGAGTCATGACTGCGCTTTGCTGGCGTATGCTGATAGCACTGGCACTGTGCGAGTCTTCGACCTGATGGGCAGTGAACTCTTCGTCATCCCGCCAGTAAGCACCTCGAACCTAATCCTCTTCTTCCCTCTGCTTCTCTCTCAGCTCTGTATTTCTGCAGCTTGATGGTTTGGTTTCCCAATTTGACTTCTGAGACATAACGTACCGAGCGTTGGACTTCCGGAACAGGATTGTTTTGGATTTCCACTCGGGTTGCATTGTCTATGCATTAGCTGTATAAATTGTCCTCCTTTTGAAATGATTTTGCATGCTCTGAATGTGAAGTCAGTTCAGAAGGAGGTGAAAGGCCACCTACACATGATCAGTGAACAATCCGCTATTGTTTTTCATATGGAGAGAGAGCGGTGCTGATTTGCCTCAGGTGACCCCATCTTGACCGCCTGGATTTGATGCATTTTGCTGCTAGAGTCCAAGTTCCCTCAAATTCAACTCTGTTCGAATGTCCGCTAACCTTTCCGAAGCGCAACTCATCAGATTCGCCTTCATATACGATTCGCTAGTTACAAGAGCAGAGCAGCGAATTATTCGCGTGTCTCAATTAGCAGAGCTTACGATGCACACAGATATCGCTCATTTTCTTGCCCTCCATGATGTCGCCCATCTTCTCCAAAAGATGACCAAAGCCAGAACCTGAATTTGTTTGAGATTTACGTAGATCTCCAGTGTGCTGGATTTACAGACATGCAGAATAGCCTGAATTATTCATGTTTTCAGACATGTCCTGATACCGTAGTACTGCTTCAGCCTCGCAGTGAAAGTGCTCATCATTCATACAGGGCAAAAAACGCTTTGGAGTTGTTCATAAATTCTCAGAAAACCGGATTACCATATATAGCACTGCGCTGTTGAATTCTCAAATCTGATTGGTCGGGAGATGTTGACGACTTTTCTGTAACTGTTATTGGACAGGGCAGTATAATGATGTAGGGAATAGTGTGAATAAGAGAAAAGAATGAGGTGGCATTTTGGACACTGAGGGCGAGCTCTCGCTGCCAGTTCTCTCCCAGTGTGACTCAGTCCTCCTTTTGTCCCTCCTTGAATATCTGCCAGAATAAATGACCTATTAATCTCACCATATTATCATTGTAGGCAATTTCTCTGTGTTCCTTTTTACCATTCTGTCCTTCATGTCACACTGTATCAGTGGTGGATCTTCGGAGATACACGCTGTCTCCGAGCTTTCTTTTTTATTTCTAAGAAATGTCATATACATGTCTGAAGCAATTGTACTGAGAGCTGCAGAGACTCTACATTGAGAGATTATTTTTGCTTTGTTTTTTGAGTAGCACTTTTGCATTGTGGTTGCATCAGCTCTCTTTATCAGTCTGTCTTTCTCTCTTTGTATCTATCTCTCTGTCTATCTCTCTTTGCTTCTGTCTCTCTATCTACCTCTCCCTGTCTCTCTCTCTCTCTCTCTACCTCTACCTCTCTCTCTCTGCTTCTTTCTCTCTATCTACCTCTCTCCCTCTCTCTCTCCCTTTGCTTCTTTCTCTCTATCTACCTCTCTCTTTCTCTCTCTGCTCCTGTCTCTCTCCCTCTCTCTTTGCTTCTCTCTCTCTCTTTGCTTCTGTCTCTCTGTCTACCTGTCTCTCTCTCTCTCGCTTTGCTTCTGTCTCTCGATCTACCTGTGTGTCTCTCTCTCTCTGCTCCTGCCTCTCTCTTTGCTTCTCTCTCTCTCTTTGCTCCTCTCTCTATCTACCTGTCTCTCTCTCTCTCGCTTTGCTTGTGTCACTCTCTCTCTTTGCTTCTGTCTCTCGATCTACCTGTGTGTGTCTCTCTCTCTCTCTGCTCCTGACTCTCTCTTTGCTTCTCTCTCTCTCTTTGCTCCTCTCTCTATCTACCTGTCTCTCTCTCTTTGCTCCTGTCTCTCTATCTACCTGTGTCTCTCTCTCTTTGCTCCTGTCTCTCTATCTACCTGTGTCTCTCTCTTTGCTCCTGTCTCTCTATCTACCTGTGTCTCTCTCTCTTTGCTCCTGTCTCTCTATCTACCTGTGTCTCTCTCTCTTTGCTCCTGTCTCTCTATCTACCTGTGTCTCTCTCTCTTTGCTCCTGTCTCTCTATCTACCTGTGTCTCTCTCTCTTTGCTCCTGTCTCTCTATCTACCTGTGTCTCTCTCTCTTTGCTCCTGTCTCTCTATCTACCTGTGTCTCTCTCTCTTTGCTCCTGTCTCTCTATCTACCTGTGTGTCTCTCTCTCTGCTCCTGTCTCTCTCTATTTACCTCTATCTGTCTCCCTGTCTGTATCTCTATCTACTTTTCCCTGTCTCTCTCTTTGTCTGTATCTCTCTATCTACCTCGCAGTCTCTCTCTTTCTTTGTCTGTCTTTCTATCTACCTCTCTGTCTCTCTCTGTCTCTCTCTCTCTCAATCTCTCTCACTCTTTGTCTTTGTCTTTCTATCTACCTCTCTGTCTCTCTCTCTCTCTCTCTCTCTCTTTGTCTCTGTCTTTCTATCTACCTCTCTCTCTCTCTCTCTCCCTTGTCTCTCTCTTTCTATTTTTAAAAGAGACTTTCACTTAGGCTGTGCTGTTCACTGAATACAGTTTGAGGTTAATGAACGAACAGTGTGATATCGCAGTGAGATATTTGATCATTCACGAAATTTGCTCAAATTTTGAAGTTTGATGAATGATGGAGGCACTTTGGTAAACAATTTGTCACATTTTGAATGAAATTTTAGAGGTACCCGGGCTTCCCGCGTATGTAAAAGCAGTCGCCTGTGGTGTACACCCTGCCGAGCGCGAGGAAAGCACGCACATACGCACGTGCGAGTGCTCAGTGCACGCAGAAATGAAGTGCTCGCACACGCTGTAGTTTCTCTGCACACCGAGTTTTGGATTGATGTCTCACTCGCATCACCGTGAGCTTGTTGTTCATCTTTCTCTTTGCCTCTTTCTTTCTGTCTGTCTTGTCTTCGTCTCCCCTCAGGCTGTGAGTTTTCCTGGAGATTTCAGCTACGCTGCCGCTGGCTTGATCTTCCTGGAATACACAGCTAGTGCTCAGTGGTCCGCAGAGCTGCTTGTGATCACCTACAGTGGCCAGCTCAAGAGCTATCTGGTCAGGTAAAAGTGGCACAAAAAAAAAAAAAAACAACAACTTTGGGACCAAAAAAGATGATTTTGGCCCCAGTCATGTTTTATTCATGTCTTATTTATATTCTGATTTCCTTCTGCTTACCTCAGAAGTGGGAAATCATAGTTCAGAATAGTTATTTTTGAACTCCGTGTGCTTTTGGCAAAGTGGGGTGGGACAGACGGACATATTCATCCTTTATTAGCAACAAGCTATCTAGCTGTGAACTATACAGACAGTGTTACAGATTTAACAAGCGGGTATGTCTGTACGCTGATTGCGCTAAAGCTGATAATCGCAGAGAGAGTAAAGCTAAGAAGTGCCGCCGTGTTTACTGCTGACGCCGTGAGTAGCCGTGATAATTTGACGTCACTCGCTGAACTCGGGGTCGAGCAGACAGTCCGGCGTTCCCGATGACCTTTATTTAAACGCGGCATTATTTTGGATAATACACTTATAGAATCTAAACATCTTCCTTGAGACATCCATACACATCATAAATCTAAGACTAAAACTACTTCCTTGTTGGGTTGAAGGTCTGAGGATGACGTCATGCTGGGTCAACTCGGTTACAGTATGTGCCGATGATCAATCTTATAAACGAGTCCCAAAAAAAAATAGCTAGACAACTGATTGAAAAGCCAAGTTGTGTTTATTTTATCGCGACCTCGTAAACAATCCTTAGCACCAATATAAGATTAGGTCATTATCGTTCTAAATGTATTATTGACGTGTTTGAAGACCTAAGAGGGTTGTCAGGTGTATGAATAGTGTATTGTAGGGCAAAGGGAAAGCATGACTCAAATGAAGCTTAAAAACACAATCTGTGTTGATGACAATTTTTTTCATGGCGTGTTAGACCCCTTCTGTCGACCGTAATGCCATATAATTGATGTGGAAAGCAGCCAAACCGTGACGCGCACGAAACGCCGCTCAGCAGCTCAAACATGTTTCTGATTATTTGATGCCTGGCAGAGACACGCTAATGAACTGAGCCTCCATTCCAATTATCAGGTTCTTCTCTGGACTTATTTTAAGAGGAAAACATTAACGCTACATAATTTTCTTTTTCTATTAAGCACGCAGGCCAGCAGATTCAGCGAACGAAAAGTGGGAATCTCAGCTATTTTAATTAACCGTTTTACTGGTGCTTGTGGAAAATAAAGCTGTTTTCTATCTAGGGATCTTGTAAGGCTATACTTCTCTATACTATACTTCTGTCAGTGTATAAATCTTTCATTCAACCTTAGTCACGTTGCTTGAGTGGATCTTTTAAATACTGCAGTTTGTCTCATGTGGATACTGTAGCTTTTACAGACATAATTCTATTTGGGCTGAAGTTACCAAAAATCGTGATACTTTTGGGCTCCCATACATTTAACCCTCATGTTCGATCTGTACTTTTCCCAGTTCAAATAATAATGATCAAAAGTGCTATTCATTGTGAAAGGACCAAGTCAAGCCAGCCTCAGGTGCTCCGCCCATGGGATATGGAGCGGATGATATCTTTTGTATCCTTTTCTGCCCACGAGCTTCCCGGATCTTACTTACAAGCTGTTATCGATGAGGAAAACAAACTGTAAATTTTGTAAGATGATCAAATCACTAGATTGAGCACAAGCACAAGTTCATCGAGTCTTTAAGTTATTAAAGAAGTTTAGATTGGAACGGTTAGCGGTGAGTAAACGAGATCCTCTTTCCTGGCCACATCTTTTTACAATGCCTTTTTGATGTTCACCTTCATTTAAAAACAACAACAACATTTGAACACACTCTCACTCTGTATGTATGATGAGATGAGCTGGCCTTCTACTTGGCTAACGATCTTCCCATAACTGTTTGACTTTCAGTACCGGAACCAACCAGGGCTTCCAGGAAAGTCACACCTTCAGTTTCTCCACCCACTATTGCAGTGGCGTCACGGCGGCCATCTATCATCCGGGCCACAGGTGAGTAGACTCGGACGCACCTATACAGCTTTAATACACTGTACATCAGCGTTATAGTTCCTTATGAATCTTCTCAGACGAGCTAGTTCAGTCCTGTGTACTACTAAACTGTAAAAAGTTTGAAAGCCATGTCCAAAAAAAAAAAAAAAAGTTATGCACTTCCACTAGGCTTTTAACATTCCTGTTCCAAGTTGCCAGTTTATAAAATTACACCGAAGGCCTGAAGGCTGTGTAATAACACTCTGACAGATGTAGAAATCAATTTGTTTCTCCGTTTTCTAATTCATTGTGGACCGCGAGGTATGACCTGGATTTTAAAGTGCCCATTATTCAAAATAATGGTTCCAGAGCATTCCATACTTGATCGTACAGGCTTGGTTTATTAGGTACACTGTTACAGTTAAAGGCTATAGCTGTATATTTTAAGCGCACGTTAATGCGAGTTAATACGTCTTCTATCCATCCTTTTTATTCCATCGCTAGGCTTGCTAGGATCAACCACAGCACTCTGTTGTTTCATGTTTTTCTTGTGCTCCTACGCTTTATTTTCTTTACCAACTACCCCAGCGTAGCAAGAAGATGGTTGAAGTTCAGGTCGGTCGAGGGGAACGTTCTCATGCATAAGTGCTTTAAGGCATTGCTACGATGTGTGATGTGTATCACAATATACCGTATCGTGTTTGTTTACAGACTGACAGCAGTACAATAGTGTTGCGGTTTATTTATTTATTTATTTATTTATTAAAAATTTAACAGCGAAAGCATGTTAAAACATGTGATTTGCTGACTGAAGCCGCAAATACTTAATCTTTTACTGTTTCTCTATTTTTTATGTTGTTTTTTTTTTTTTTTTGCGGTTTGTATCATTTTGCAGTGTGAAAGATTAAGTACAAAATGTTAACACCGCATCAGCTGCTACGATCAGTTTGTAATTATATTTATATTGAAAAAAAATACATAAACAGATATGATGATATCCATGATGCATTAGGAAAGCATATTGTGATGATCATAGTCATCATCAGTTATTATTAACATGCGTTAGTGATTCTCCTGATTGTTGCTGCTGAAAGACATTTTGATGTGCAATAGTGTGTGTGTGAGTGTGTGTGAGAGAGAGAGCGAGAGACAGAGAGAAAGAAAGGACAGTACTCCCCTCTAGACTGTCACCAGGGGGCAGTGTTCAACTTGTGTTAAAGTGCGTTTGTGTGCGCGCGTGTGTGATTGAGATTAGCTGTGTGGCTGCCTGCTTTCTTCTCTTATCATCTTCTCACACTGGTCTTTGGTTTAACTGATGAAGTTTCTGGAAGCTCTGGCTTTGAGACGGTCTTCATCTCTGTCTCTCTTTCAATTCAAAGCACTTTATTGTCATGGTTGTTTACATACAATATTGCCAAAGCATCAATATAGATAAGAAAGGAGAATAAAGCAACAACAACAATAATAATAAAATAAAATAAAAACGATATTAGGAATATTTTTTTTTTCAAGAATAAAAAATATTAATTACAGAAATAAGCAATTAAAAATAAAGTGACAAAATGCAAGGTGCCAGTGGAGGACAAAAGTATAAAGGTTATGATAATTCTGTACATTTAATGCCATATGATGAAATAAAATACAGTAAGGTAAATTAGGAATGAGTAAATAAGCAGTACGAGTGTGTACGATTGTCCAGTGAGCCGAGATCCGAGCAGTAGATGGTTTCTGAGCATGTGCAGCTCCGAGATGAATTTTGCTGCAGCAGGTGCGTGGTGACTCCGACCCCAGTAGCACCTGCCTTCGGTTGGAAAACCGTGGTAAGAGCTTAGAGAAATTTTCAAAGTATTTTTCTCTTGTGTCACGGAAGGTATTACAGTGAAGGAGAAAGTGTGGCTCCGTCTCAGCCTCACCAGTCTTACAGAGACAGCACACTCTTTCTTCCTTTGGAAGCCATGTTTGTTTGTGTCTGCCTTTCTCTATGATTCTTTAGGATTTTGTAAGGATCCGTCTCTGTTTTGTACGTCTGACGCTTAAGAGGTATTCTCCCGGCTCGTATTTTGTGTTTAGGGCCCGATAACATTCTAGTTTACTTTGGTTTTTACTTTCGCTTTCCCCAGTGGTCCAGAAATGCATTTTTACTAGTTTGTATGATTTGCTTTATTCTAAATTGGCTTCGATTAGATGAGCTGGTCTGAAACTGATGGTTAGATGTTGGTGGGTTTGTGAGTTTCAAAGCCAGCCGATAGAGGGGACTGATTTTAGGGCCTAGCTCTTGGGTTTTAAGGGCTTCGTTTTGAAGTGTATTAGAGGAGCTTGATTTAAGATGAGTCCAGAATTGAAGAGATTGTTTTTGGTTTTTTTTTGTGAATATTTAGAATTAAGGGATATCTGCCTAATTCAGCTGTGTGCACGTTAGTTGGTGGTGTTCTCTGCACTCTCAGAACGTTTGGACAGAATTCTGCATGCGGGGAATCTATGGGGTGTTTTGTTCCATCTAGACTAGTTGTCCTGACAGAACTGGCCCCACACTTCAAATCCATAAAGAGCTGTAGGCATAATAATACTGCCAGAAAGCTTGCACCAAATTGTGACTGGATGTCTCCTTGGGTAAATGTCCCTTTAATAGTGTAGAAAGCTCTTCTCGCTTTCTCTTTTAATGCGTTCACTGCCAGACCGAAGCTACCTGAAGCACTGATTTTTAAGACAAGGTGGACGTAATGTAGAGTGTGTTTCCCAGAGTGAAGTTGTGCCTGGTTTCCTGTAATCTGGCTTTTTTTAGGGGGGGAGGGAATCATTCAGTTCATTTACATGGACAACAATAATCCACTCTCAACCCGATTAAGACCATACTTTGATTAAGAAACTACCATGTAAACAGCAATTTTTACTTACCTTAATCTAATTAAGGTCATTCTCGAAGTAAGCAATAATCGAATTAAGACAGGTGGAGTACTCCTATTTTAGTCGCATTTTGGAAGTGTATTACAGACATGTAAACACATTAATCGCATGATGAACGTCGTGTGAGAGTTTTCACTGCAATTTGCGACAGGACACGATCACACACGGCAGTTTTACGTTTTACGGCAAACAAGAGAGTTCGGCTGCATCCCAAACCGCATACTTGCCTACTATAGGCCTGTAGTGGGGAAAAATACATGTATCTCGGCTACTATATAGACGGTAAGTACGCGGATGGGACGCAGCCCATGGCTTCAAGCAGTTGTCTATTAGCACGTATAGCATGACAAATAATTAACTGCACTTAAAGCGTCCGTAAAAAAATTAAATAAAAACACCCAAAACTGTATACGGTACCATAACGAAGACGAACTGTATGTTGATACGTGAAATTCTGGAGGGACGGCGTGGCGCGGTGAGGTAATGACGCGGGCTATTAATCTAATTATGTTCTATAACATGTAAAACGGGAACGTGACAGGAGTATTCTAAAAGCGACTCATGTAAACACCTTAATCACATTATTATCTTAATTATCTTAAAGAGTAAGGTCAATAATTAGATTATTGCTGTCCATGTAAACGTAGTCTTTGTTTTAGTTTTTTGTCTGATTGACTGTCATGGCACAGTTGTCGCAGTAGTTCTCCGGCAGGTCCAGATGCTGCTGGAGCCCTTGTACAGTGGCTGACAGCA
This sequence comes from Ictalurus furcatus, assembly GCF_023375685.1. Lineage (NCBI taxonomy): Eukaryota > Metazoa > Chordata > Actinopteri > Siluriformes > Ictaluridae > Ictalurus > Ictalurus furcatus. The sequence goes on from NC_071256.1 coordinate 9,966,923, forward strand.
GCACCAGGTCATCTGCATAGAAGAGGAATTTCACCTCACGTGAGGCCAGGTGTTGCGGATTGTTCCAGTAACACTGCTACAGTGCCCTCCAGTAATTTTGGCACCTTTGGTATATATGAGCAAAGAAGGCTGTAAAAAATTGTCTTTATTGTTTAACTTCCTATTCCACAGGGGTATAAATATAAGGTAACCCACAGGCCAAATTCCCTTAGACCAAGGAGTATAGCTGTGATGTGCGGCAAAAGGTTGTTGAGCTTCACAAAATGGGAAGTGGCTATAAGAAAATAGCACAAGCAGTGAAAATGCCCATTTCCACCATCAGGGCAATAATTAAGAAGTTCCAGTCAACTGGAAAAGTTATGAATCACCCTGGAATTGAACGTGTGTCTATATTGTCTCAGTGCACTGTGAAGAGGATGGTTCAAGTGGCCGAAAAATCTCCAAGAATCACAGCTGGGGAATTGCAGAGAACAAACTCAAACGTCTCCAGTTTGCCAGACACTACTGGAACTTCAAATGGGCTGGGGTTCTATGGTCAGATGAAAGCAAGATGGAGCTTTCTGACAACAAACACCAGAGGTGGTTTTGGTGCACACAGAGAAGTAGCCATATGGAAAAGTACCTCATATCCACGGTTAAATATGGTGGCGGCTCTTTAATGTTTTGGGGCTGTTTTTCTGCCAGAGGACCTGCACATTTTGTTAGGATACGTGGCATCATGGACTCTATCAAATATCAACAGATATTAAAGGAAAACCTGCCTGCCTCTGCCAGAAAGCGTAAAATGGGCCGTGGTTGGATCTTCCAGCAGGGCAATGATCCAAAACATGCATCAAAATCAACACAGAAACGCTTTACTGACAACAAAATCAAGGTCTTGCCATGGCCATCCCAGTCCTCTGACATGAAACCCATAGAAAACCTGTGGGGTGAACTGAAGAGGAGAGTCCACCAGCGTGGACCTCGAAATTTGAAGGATCTGGAGAGATTCTGTATGGAGGAACGGTCTCAGATCCCTTGCCATGTATTCTCCAACCTCATCAGGCGTTATAGGAGAAGACTCAGAGCTGTTATCTTGGCAAAGGGAGCTTGCACAAAGTATTGACTAAAAGGGTGCCAATAATTGTTGCACACTTATATTTAACAAAGTTTTTTTTTTGGATAAACCTGTGTTGTGTTTGCAAATGTTTGAGATCCATGAGAGCAGAGTATTTTTGTGAATCTTTTGAACAAGAGATAAAAAGGTTAAACAATAAAGACAACTTTTCACAGCCTTTTTTTTGCTCATATTTACCAAGGGTGCCAATATTAATGAAGTGCACTATACATCATTTGATGTACATGTTGAATAAGGTTGGACTCGAATTGCAGCCCTGTCTAGCTCCACATCTTTAGGGGAAGAAATCTGTTCTTTTATTCCCAATTTTTACTTCATGCCTGTTGTCTGAGTACATGGATTTCATGATGTCACACATTTTGCCTCCTATGCCAGATTGCAGAATCTGATCCTCTGGTTGATGGTGTTAATGAGGTTGGCAGGGTAGTGCCTCCTGAGCAGCAGAGTGGAGATGGTGATGTTGGCCTCTGGAAATTCGCTGCCAGGCTGTTTGTCCATTCTTATGACAACCACAGGTCGTTGGTTCCTGTGTGGATGATGATGATGATGTTCTGCGGGTTGTTCAGAGTGAACTGGCAGAGGAGCTGGAGCGCACGTTTGGTTGTGGGGCACCATAATTTGCCGACTCTGTGTGTAGTTAAGAGCTTTCTGTGGTGTAAAAACTTGCCGTTTGAGTCTATTAAAATGGCTGTTTTTGGGGGATGCCTTCCGAGAGCATTGTGGGGTTTGATGGTTTGTTTGAGGGTTGTCAGCTTGAGGAGAACTGTGTTCAGCTGGCTGTGTGACAGTGCTGCTTCTGGTCTCCTGGCCATTCTCTAAGACAGGCTGCTCACTGTTAGTCTGTGAGTCTGTAGAGTGGTGACTGGGGGGGAGCTTGATTGGATGTTCTGCTTAGATTCTCCAGTTTTGCATTAATGCTGTGCAATAGGATGTCTTTTTCTTTTTTTTCTTGGAGTTTTTTTTCTTATTTTGCACACAATGTTATTTACTGCTTTTGTTATCTTTTTGAAGATCTTTTAATTTCAACTCCAGCAGACCTATTTTGTTGCTGCTCTCTTCGTTGAGAGCCTTCAACTCGTCCCTTAGACCCTGTTTACACTAGTGCGGTTTCAAAATTAAAACGATCCTCGTCCACACTGGCGTTTCCGTTGTGTTTCAGAAATGATCTCCGTCCACACTACACATCATGGTAAAAACGGATGCATAGGTCACATAAGCAGTCAAACTCGTAATGAAATAAACAATAAGGGATATTGTTTCTTTTTAACGTAGGCTTTTTTTTGCTGCTCTTAATGCGGGCTGCTCAAATGGCTTATGGGTCAAGAAGCCTTATCACCACGCGGCTCACTTCCTTTTGGTCTAACCCCAAAACCGGCGTTCCATGTAGGGGTTTACATCGCTTGAAATGAGATCTGTTGCCGATTGCTCTAATCATAGCTCGGCTCTTGCGCATGTAGGCAGCTGCAGTATTATAAAATACAGAATTTAACTGTACAATGGCTGCTAAGAATGACGACAAAGCCAGCAAAGCTTGCGGTTCAGTCTCCATGTTGTTGTTGTTGTTGTTGTTGTTGTTGTTGTTTATGATCACGGTAGCGTAATGGTCATATGGTAAGGGCTTGACGAATCAGGGAAGGATACGCAATGATCCAGAAAACCCAATCACGAGTGAATGTGGGCAGCCACGCCTTCGTTTTCAAAAGTCTTCGTTTCGGTCTGTTTACACTAGCTGCGTTTACATGGACAACAATAATCCACTCTTAATCCGATTAAGACCATACTCTAATTAAGAAACTACCATGTAAACAGCAATTTTTACTTACCTTAATCTAATTAAGGTCATAATTGAAGTAAGCAATAATCGAATTAAGACAGATGGAGTACTCCTGTTTTAGTCGCATTATGGACGTGTAGTAGTGACATGTAAACACCTTAATCACATTATGAACGTCATGTGGGAGTTTTCACCGCATTTTGCGACAGGACACGATCACACACGGCAGTTTTACGGCGAACAAGAGAGTTCGGCTGTGTCCCAAATCGCATACTTTCCTACTATAGGCCTGTAGTGGGGAAAATACGTGTATCTCGGCTACTATATAGACGGTAACTACGCGATTTGGGACACACCCACCGCTTCAAGCAGTTGTCTATTAGCACGTATAGCATGACAAATAATTAACTGCACTTAAAACGTTCGTAAAAAAAAAAATAAATAAAAACACCCAAAACTGTATACGGTACCATACCGAAGACGAACTGTATGTTGATACGTGAAATTCTGGAGGGACGGCGTGGCGCGGTGACGTATTGACACGGGATGTTAATCTAACTATGTTCTATAACATGTAAAACGGGAACATGACAGGAGTATTCTAAAAGCGACTCATGTAAACACCTTAATCACATTATTATCTTACTCAGAGTAAGGTCACTAATTAGATTACTGCTGTCCATGTAAACGTAGTCATTGAAACGCGAGCCCGGAGTTTTCAAACTAAAACGGGGTCTTTGGCATTTCCAAAAGTCTCCATTTTCAGGCATCGAAAATGCCGGAGTAGTGTAGACGGCAGGCGTAACCGTAGTAAAAGTTATGCGTTTTAAAATGCAAACGCTCTAGTGTAAACAGGGCCATAGCTGTTCAACAGTATCTTTCTTGGAGTTTGCGTTCTTTGAATTCAGCAATCTCCATTTCCAGTTCTGAAAGGCACTCTTGGATGCTGTGAATGGACACTGTTGATCTAGGTGTGGTGTAGGGGGAGAGGAGCTGTGTGTAAGCGTGAAGGTGAGACTGTGGCCTCTTCTGTTGCTGCAGTTGTAGGGGAGAGAGAGAGGCCTTCTCCTTCTCAGTTAGAGCTTTCAGTCCTTCAGAGTCTCTCTCATACTGTTCAAGACGATCCTCTGAGCCCTGGATCATTAATATAGAATTTTGGTGTAGTGTCCAGGTACAGTTGTCTCATGGCTTTTGAGCAGAGTGCTGAGTGCCGGGGATTTGGGTGTTCTGTATGGAAGAGTAGGTCTGTTTGTTTTTTTTGTTTTTTGTTTTTTTTTTCTCTCTCTTTTCTGTCCCCTCTTCTCATTTGTGTGTATGAAGTCTGCCCTGAGAGTTTCTGGAGATTCTCTGATTAGTTTAGTTTGGTTTTGAACTTTTTTCTTGCAGTTGCGCTTGTTACATCATCAGGGTATGTGCTGGCTGGGCTGCTGAGGTCCTGCTCCTCTGCTGAAGAATGCTTGTCCTTTGTCAGTTGATTGCTTCGTTCTTTAAGGCTCTGATTGGATGTTGTTCAACTGGCCAGCTATCCAGATGTCAGAATTTTTAATTACATAATCTACTCTCAGACTATTGGTATCTTAATGGGCCACTCATTTCCTTGTTTGGCCAAGAAGGCTTCACACTTTCCTCTTCACACCTCCAGAGAGAGCTGTGGGTTGTTATTGAGCAGCCAGGTATGCCTGGGGTAGATGTGAATGTATTATCAAAGATGCTTCCTAATAGTAATAGTAGTCGTAGTAGTAGTAGTAGTACAAGTAGTAATAGTTGTAGTAGTAGTAATAGCAGTATTAATAATAGTAGTAGTAATAATAATAGTAGTAGTAGTAGTAGTAGTTGTAATAATAATAGTAGTAGTAGTAGTAGTAGTAGTAATAATAGTAGTAGTAGTAATAGTAGTAGTAGTAATAATAATAGTAGTAGTAGTAGTGATAATAGTAGTAGTAGTATTAGTAATAATAATAGTACTAGTAATAGTAGTAGTAGTAATAATAATAGTAGTAGTAGTAATAATAGTAGTAGTAGTAGTATTAATAATAACAGTAGTAGTAATAATAATAGTCATAGTAGTAATAATAGTAGTAGTAGTAGTAATAATAATAGTAGTAGTAATAGTAGTAGTAGTAGTAATAATAGTCGTAGTAGTAATAATAGTAGTAGTAGTAATAATAGTAGTAGTAATAGTAGTAGTAATAATAATAATAGTAGTAGTAATAATAGTAGTAGTAATAGTAGTAGTATTAATAATAGTAGTAGTAGTAATAATAATAGTAGTAATAGTAGTAGCAGTAATAATAGTAGTAGTAGTAATAATAGTAGTAGTATTAATAATAATAATAGTAGTAGTAATAATAGTAGTAGTAGTAATAATAATAGTAGTAGTAGTAGTACTAATAATAATAATAGTAGTAGTAATAATAGTAGTAGTAGTAGTAGTAGTAATAGTAGTAGTAATAATAATAGTAGTAGTAGTAGTAGTAGTAGTATTAATAATAGTAGTAGTAATAATAGTAGTAGTAGTAGTAGTAGTATTAATAATAGTAGTAGTAATAATAATAATAGTAGTAGTAGTAGTAGTAGCAGTAATAATAGTAGTAGTAGTAGTAGTAATAATAGTAGTAGTAGTATTAATAATAGTAGTAGTAGTAATAATAATAGTGCTAGTAATAATAATAATAATAATAGTAGTAGTAGTAGTAATAATAATAATAATAGTAGTAGTAATAGTGCTATTTGTGGCATGTAGAGTATATAGTGGATAGAGTGTGGATGGACGCACAGCTACAGCAGACTGATGGTGTTTAGGAGTGAACGGATCATAAATTCATTAGCTAGCCCAAGTGAAATCTGTCCTGTCCTGCGCAGTCCCATGTTGTGCAAGTCTAATTAATTAGGCTGCTCAACTCACTCAATGTATAAGCAGTTAATGATGTGCGTTTAAACAGACAAGTACTTACACCCCTGAGAGAATCTCAGTAGCTGTAATCTTCATGTCTCTAGTGATGAAACATGTCATGTTTGCCTAAGCACTTTAGCTATGAGCTGCGCTGTTCTACTAGCATCTTTGTTTGCATGGCTGTGTGTTGTGCTAGCATTAGTGTTACATAGCAGTTTTTGTGCTGAATTGTACTGTAACTTGTTCAGTGTTTTGTCATCCTGCCATATTTCTGATTCTGAAAATCTATTCAAGCTAATTAATATAACTAGTTCAAATAGTTTATACCAACAGGCCGACTGCCTCCTTGCTTCACCTGTATAGTGCAGCAAAAAAAGATGAGTAGCACGCTTCAGAGCTTCAAGGTGCTTTGCCACCGAGGAATATATGAACCAGTTGTAGTGTGTTATGTTTAATGTTTGTTTTATGTCTTTTTCTGCTTGTTGGATGTGAAGTGACTGTTATATCAACAGCCTAATGGACCTGCTTACCAACTCCTAAAGGCTCTGGGTTATTGATCAGAAGGTTGATGATGTCTTTATTGCCCACATATACATTACAGCACAGTGAAATACCTTTTTTCATCGCATATCCCAGCATGTTAGGAGGTTGGGGTCAGAACACAGGGCCAGCTATGATATGGCACTCCTGGAGCAGAGAGGGTTGCTCTATGCTCAATGGCCCAACAGTGGCAGCCCGGCAGTGCTGGGGCTTGAACCCCTGACCTTCTGATCAATAACCCAGATCCTTAACCGCCAAGCCACCACTGCCCCATCAGGTTGAGGGTTCAAGCCCAAGCACCGCCAAGCTGCCTTCTCTACTTCAGTGGAGCTGTTTCATGGCTGACCCTGCGCTCTGACCCCCACTTCCTAACAATCTGCGATATGCGAAGAAGAGAATTTCACTATTCTATAATGTATACGTGAAAAATAAAGGCGGCTGCTTCTTCTGCTTGTTTGTAGTGATTTGTCCTCTGATGGTGGTTATGTGAAATGTCCTTCGGGTGGTGTTCACCTGAATCAGCACTTCCGTGCCATGATTTGAAATTTTTGATCAAGTGAATAGTGTTTCATTTCAAACAGCTCTGGATCCATCACAGTGCACGTGCTGAGCAGAAATATGTTTATTTCTAGTTATTCTTTCGGATAAGTCATATTGAGTATGTGTAATGGATATGGGATTCAGTCCTTTTTATTATGAGATATAGGGTTTATATCATTACAAATCCTCGAGATGGAAGTGCAGCTTTAATACATAGCCTGATGATGAGCTCTCCTTCTTACCTGCATCAATTGGAGCTTCTCTTCAGTCATTCTGTCTGAGTTGTTAGATTAGACGTCCGAGGCTCCAACATCTACGGTTAAGCCTTTAGCATTTATGGTTATTGACACCTCGCTACAAAAATGTTTGGTTGATGGGAGAATGTCCAGACTGGTTTAAGCTGACAGAAAGGCCTACGGTAACTCAAATAACCACTCTTTACAACCGTGGTGTACAGAAAAGCAACATCAGGTTCCACTTCTGACCACCAGGAACAGGAATCTGAGGCTACGGCGTACAGTGCATAGGTTCCCCAAAATTAGATTGGAAAAAGACCAGATGATATTTTTCCAGTAAAATAATGTCTCAGTAATGACTTTTTTTTTTTTTTTTTTTTTTTTAATACTGATCTCGCAGGAGCATGACATATGTGAGTGAATACTTCAATAAAAGCTTTTCTCATTTCTGGTTGTATTATTTTAAAATGCGACACAGGTGTATTTAACCGTCTTGCTTATTATCCGAGATGTATCATGATCACAATTAAGGTTGAGTGATCTATCTATAATATCGATATCGTGCTAAATGATTACGTCATGCACTTTTCTGAGATATCGTTGTTATGGTGATGTTTTAAAAAAAACAAACAAATTTTTTAAACATTTTTAATAACAAATTAATTGGTACTGAACTGATGCCATTGATTTGACATTAAAATAATTAAAAAAAACCCTTAATCTTAAAGAAAAGTATTGTCAAACTCAGTTTAACGCTTTAAAAAAAAAATTTTTTTACTACTGTTTGTCAGCTAAATTATCGTGTATCATAGAAATGTCCACGAGTATCGTGATATATTTTGGTCCATTTGGTGCAGCTTTAGTATGGAGAGAGATTCAGCCTCAATGAGTGTGATTTTCTTTATATATATATATATAAAATATAATTTTATGAAATAATACAGCATAAAACTTTCCTCATATCTCTTCTTAAAGACCATGTGGCAAGGCATTTCAGAGATTTGATACTGATTTGTTTTTAATTATCCAAAAAAAAACCCTTTACGGTGAATGGTTCATGCATTCTGGCAGTCCAGTCTCTTGGGATTTTCTCTCATTTATTAATTAGTTGTGTCTTTTTGACTTAGGGACATTGAGATATTTAATATTTATCTGTGTCAGATTGCTGCTGGTGGGTGGATGCCGGTCAGACGAGGGCGCCGCCTCCATGGCCGCTCGCTGTGGCATCACGGCGTGGAGGGTGTTATCAGGCTCACCATATTATAAACAGGTCACCAGCTATGAAGATGATGTCCTTGCTGTAAGACACACACACACACACACACACACGCGCGCACTCTGTCTCTCTCATTTCACCTACTGATGGCTTCATTTCAACTTTCACAGTCGACTGATATTTCTTCTAATGTCTAATTCAGGAGAATAATCATTCTGATAATTTTAGGCATGAATGTGGTTGTTAATTAGCCCAGATGTTAATCACAGTCTCTTGGTTCTGTCCAGTCCCAGAGGAGAGGGCTTTTCCGAATGCCTGCATTTCGACTCTTTTCCAGGCAAAACAACGAACAGGTAAACAATCATCAGTCATTTTTCCTCTGCTCTCTTTCTATCTTAATCCACTCTAATGCTTAACACATTCATTAGACTTAGCTTCTGAGTATTGTCCCTGAGTGTTTTATTCCTCCTTCAACACAGCGATTTATGCTGTTATATATATATATATATATATATATATATATATATATATATATATATATATATATATATATACGTTCCTCTGTCCTGAAGTCTTTGCACTCACACTGGAGCCTCCTTCTATAAATGTTAAATAGACTTTCCATATAGAAAACTTAACTCCACCATATCAACAAATTTTTCTTGATGTCTTCATGTCTTACATGTAAGTAAATTGTAATTATATAGCACTCTTAACACAGCAAAGCTGACCAAAGTGCTGAACAGAGTAAGAAAAGTTAAATAGAAAACAGAATAAAACCAAAAAAAAAAAAAGACAGACAATAGTAAAAATTAGATTAAACCACGTGGGAGAAGAGATATGTTTTCAGCCTCTTTTTAAAATTGATAATTGAGGGTGCAAGGCGGATGTCCAGTGGCAATCGATTCCATAAACGAGGGGCGGAAACTGAAAAAGCTCAATCCCCCTTAGTTTTTAAACGGGATCGAGGGACATGCAGAAGAATCCTTTCAGAAGATCTTAAAAATGTGCTAGATGAATGTGGTGTAGGAAGATTTCTGAGATAAGAAGGAGCTTGATCATTAAGCACATTCATTCGATTAGGATTATTATACCTGAAAGCTTGGATTATGTGGAGCGTCCACCGTACAAGCCCCTTCGGATGCGCCGTTAGTATGAAAAGAAAGAATATTAGAACGAGCACGTTAACGTTAATCCTGCGATTTCAGTTACAGTCTGTGATGCTGTCAGAGCTGCTGTTTACAGAAACTGAATCAACAGCTTCTGACCAATCAGATTTGAGAATTCAGCAGCACTGTGATATAAAACATAGACGAGTACACACCCTGCAGTTACATCCATATCTACCACCTTCCCAAGTCCTGGAAATCACGTGAAATTCAACATGGCAGACAGTTTACATTGGAAAAGTTTAACTATTATACACTATACTATATGTTGACCTTTATTACGGTTTAGAAGTTAAACATTTACATATTTTTTGCGGAATTCCAGCATGGTTATCCGGCGAATTAGCTCTAGCTAGCTAAGGTTTGCTCACAGCTGTAGCTAGCTAATGGTCTTGGTGGGCTGATCGTTACAGTTTGCAAACTTCCTATATCTACTCGACCATTCTCAGAACTTTAACGAAGCTCAGTTTTATTGTATTAGTTTGTTGTAGATAAATGTGGAATCGCTCTAAACCTGACCAGTTTTGATAGATGCCGAACTATCTGGTTGCTGTATCACTCCTTCGGTCTCTTTAACAGTCTTTTTGTGATTGTTGCAGCCAAAAATGCTTGATTCTTTTTTCAGAATTTGCGTCTCAAAACACAATTGCAGGAAACTGCTTTGCACAGTAATGTTTGATGGTAAATGAGACCTTTCGGCTGTACTCGTGGTCGACGCACGTGAATCAAAGAAGGCTCTGTCTGAACGCGTGTTGTGATTACGTCACATGACGTGTCTTGGCGCAAATCTGCGGAAATTTTTAAAAATCGCAAGCTCCTCCGAATATTTCGGAGTTTGCTTGCTTTTGTGTTTATTTCTGCGAATGCAAAATCACAAAATCCTGAATGGACTGATTAAACATATCCCTTTGTTTGAAAAAAATAAATAAATATTTTAGTTACCACCAGACAGTGTTTTTTTTTTTAAATTATTTTTATAAAAAGCCTTATTTTTTTATCTTACTAACTTTGCCTGTGCTACCGTTTGAGTGGATAACAGTTTTTTTGTTTGTTTGTTTGTTTGTTGTTGTTGTTTTTTGTCAGTGCTTCTTGACAGCTCAATCTCCTGGGCTTTTCTGTCTTATTAGTAATTACACTAAAACCCACCAAGCAAAAATAATTACCTCTCAAGCACTGCACGTGAGCTCAGCTCCACTTTTCAAACTCGACTCTCGGATTTCTCCTGCACTGAAAAGTCCACTCCTTACTCTTCTGGTTGAGACTTGAAGTGGAAACTTTGAAACCTGTTCTGCTCTTGTTGATCAGTTTCCTTGAAGAACTTTGTAGAAATAATTGGCTTAACTTCTGCTTAGTGGGTTTCCAACATGTACTGATCCACCAATCCAGAAACCAAACCCAAGCCACTCTGTTACTAGGTAATTATTATAGAACAATCACTGTATACAGTATATAGTCTTGGGGGAAAAAGAAAGTACACCTTCCTTCAATTGTATGTTTTTGTTGTATCAGGGCCTAAACAACAATTGTGTGGTCTCCTCCAACTTTTACAAACAAACAGATAACCTCAACCCAAGTGACAACAAAAAAACCCACAGATTTTAACATAAAATTTTCTCCAAGAAAGTAAACCAACATTCAGAAACCAGGTGGGACAAAATATGTAAACCCTTCCTACTTCCACAATCATTAGGAGAGTAATTAGTAGCCAGCTGTTACTAATGAAATGCACAGGAATAGTTAATCATCAAAAAGTGTGACTCCCTCTATAAAAGCAGAATTTGTGACAGTTTGGTGCACTGGTGCATCATGCCAAGAAGAAAGGACATCAGCCATGACCTCAGAAAAGCAACTATTGCTGCTCATCATACTGGGAAGGCTTATAAGGCCGTCTCCAAATTCCCCATTCTACAGTGAGAAGGATTGTTTACAAATGGAGAGCCTTCAAGGCAGTTGCCAATCTTCCCAGGAGTGAGTGTCCCAGCAAATTCGGTCGAAGGTCAGAAATTTGAATGCTCAAAGATGTAAAGAAAAACCCAAGAGCTACATCATGTTAACTACAAGCCTCTGTAAGCACATTAAGTGTTTACGTTCATGACAGCACAATCAGAAAAAGACTGAACCAGTCTAGAAAAAAAGACCTTCTCTCCAAAAAGAATATGGTGACAGACTTGGTTTACAAAATTGCATCTGAACAAACCACAAATGTTCTGAAACAATATCCTTTGGACTCATGAGGCCAAGGTGGAAACCAAACACAGCGTATCACCACCTCACACCACCGAAAACCTCGTAACAACTGTGTAGCATGGTGGTGGAGGGGTGATGTTTTGGGCTTGTTTTGCAGCCACAGGACCTGGGGAAACCTGCAGCCATTGAGACAACCATGAACTCCAGAATATTCTTGAGACAGATGTCAGGCCATCTGTCCAGCAGCTTAAGCTGGGCTCAAATTGGGTCATGCAGCAGGACAATGATCCCAAACACCCCATCAATCCGACATCCGAATGGCTAAAGAAGAAAAATGAAATCAAGGTGTTGTAATGGCCGAGTCAAAGTCTAGACTTCAACCCCATTGAGATGCTTCGGAGGGATCTTAAGAGAGCTGTGCATAAACGAATGCCCTCACATCAATGAACCGAAGCAATGTTGTAAAGTAGAGTGGGCCGACATTTTCCAAAAGGATTTGAGAGATTGTCACATGCCTTTCATTGTGCGCAATCCAGCCAAGAAGCAGAGGCGTCTCAACAATCAGTATGAGCGGGCAAGAGGCGGAGAAGCCATCTGACCGGCCGTATCTTCTGAGTCTTCAATTTTCACCTCCTGCACAAACTTGGGAATGGGAGCAAATGGCGCAATGCTGTCCACTCATATATGCAGGTTTAGACGTACAATTCCTCCCGAGTTTTATGGGTTTCCTGGACCGACCCCTAAATTGAATTGTACGACATCAGATCTACATACTTTTGGATTGAAAGTCCCCACGAAATGCCATCTTACTTGTGAATTGAGTCCGTATGTTGTCCGATTTCCTTCTGAAAGCGGAAGTGGTGTGTTGAAGTGCTTAACTGACTTCCACAACAGCCAATAGCGTTCGAGATACATCACCGATCTCCAAACAAACCTGACAGTAGCTTAAAAAGCTAAATGTGGAGAACAGCGAAGAGTTTAGCGAGCCTTCTGTTGGGGGGAAGCGACAGAAACGTGTTCTCACGCAGTCTGAGGAGCCCCAGATTGGTAAAACAACCCCGAGACGCCCGCCACATAAACATGAGCCGTTTTCGGTTGGAAAAGGGAACAGTGTGCATGAAGAGCTGTGTTTTCCTGCTAATGAATTTCTACTGTAGAGCAAGACTCGCCTCCAGGGGCGGGGCATACTTGTTCTAGAGAGCATTTAATTGGACGATCACGAAGTTTCGACTAGGTACGAGTCGTTGAAGTTTTTGGATTGCTTTCTTGGAATTGGTGGAGTGTAAAATTAAAATGCGAATTTCTTCAGAACTATTTTTTTTTGTTGTTGTTGTTGTTTTCAGATATTGTAAGGTACTCGTTTTGATTTCAGAGGCACTTTAAAGGCAATTTAAAATAAATGTTTACAGAAGCTTCTATGAAGATGATTAGCATTTGGATCATTTGTATTGCAGATGTTAGTCTGGGTTACTGAACTCATGGGAATCTTAAGGACTTGTGTGTATGTATGTGTGTAGGACGGTGTGTACAGGATGAGTGTGTCTCCCGATGGAGCGATGTTGGCTGTCATCCATTTTTCGGGCGCTCTCAGTGTGTGGGACATTCCATCGCTCAAACAGAGGAGCAGCTGGAAGCAGGAAGAGCAGGTAGAGCCTCAGACCTGTGTGTGTGTGTGTGTGTGTGTGTGTGTGTGTGTGTGTGTGTGTGTGTCAGTCACACTATGTCACTTTCTTTCTTTCTTGTTTTTTCCTTCCTTCTTTCCATCCTTCCTTCCTGTGCTGTATTTCCTGTTCTTTTACTTCGTTTTCCATTCCAATTATTATTCCATCCTTCCTGTCCTTTATTTCCTGTTTTATTTCTTTTTTCTTTTTCTGTTGCAATTCTTTCGTCCAATCATCCTGTCTGTCTCTGTCTTCCTGTCTTCCTTCCTCCCACCCACCCACCCACCCACCCACATCATTTCCTTTTTCCGCTCTAATTTCTTTCTTCTCTCTCTGCAGCCTGGCTTTGAGGAGATTAATCCGGAGTGGAAGACCTCACTAGAGAAGAGAAAGAAAATCAGAGGTAACGGACGGTGATTTCAGATAACGTTTCATTAACACATTATTAGAAGCAGAACACACACGCGCACGCATAATGTGCACCAGTGTAGGATGGATGGAAATTACACTTACAATATATTTTTTAAAATTTCCATATTGTCATTTTTCAGCAGCATTTCTGCGCTCAGCACATTTCACTCAGCAGGAGCATTCACACCTAAAGCACAATGTGTACTATTAAATAACGGACGGCTCGCATGTTTCTCCTCACCATAACGTACCTTTTAATATGCTCACACACACACACACACACACACACACACACACACTGAAACCACTGTGTGATGTCAGACGAACGGTGAAGGAGAGAACGGAGCGTTTTAATAAAACCCCTCGTTCTGATGGCAGAGGTGTTAAATTCACACCATGACATTTTGATTGGAGGTTTTATATTGAGCATTTTCATAATGCAGCTCCAGCACTTGCACGCTTCCTCCCTCGCTCTCTCTCTCTCTCTCTCACACACTTACGCTCTCTCTCTCTCACTCTCTCTCTCACTCTCTCTCTCTCTCTCTCACTCTTTCTCTCTCGCACTCGCTCGCTCTCTCTCTCTCTCTCTCACACACTTACGCTCTCTCTCTCACTCTCTCTCTCACTCTCTCTCTCTCTCTCACTCTTTCTCTCTCGCACTCGCTCGCTCTCTCTCTCTCTCTCTCTCTCACACTTATGCTCTCTCTCACTCTTTCTCTCTCGCACTCTCTCTCTCTCTCTCTCTCTCTCTCTCACACTTGCGCTCTCTCTCTCACTCTTTCTCTCTCGCACTCTCTCTCTCTCTCTCTCTCTCTCACACTTGCGCTCTCTCTCTCTCACTCTTTCTCTCTCGCACTCTCTCTCTCTCTCTCTCTCTCTCTCTCTCTCTCTCTCTCTCTGGTTGGAGTGTGAACTGAAAGCATACACTTGAGCAGTACTTTACTCCTAACTCAAAAGCAGATGAGTGCTTCGCTATAAGCGCGCAAGCGGAGTGCCGAAACATCTTTTAGATCATAACTGCCTCCGTGTTTATTTTCTGCTCTCCTGCCTCGACTAGTACACAATGATTCCTTTTTCTCGCACTCCTTTTTCTGCCTTTTATGTCCTTTATTTGTTTTTGAACTCTCTATTCTTTCTAAACTTTTGTTAACACCACACGAGAGCCGTGACAAGGAAGTGAATAAGTTGAAGACTCTAGTATTTTGTTCATTATGTTGGTACTCGATGTGTTCCTATCCTACTCCTGATATAAATGCACCTAATAGGCAATGAAACGATAATGAAACAATACACCCCGTGTAGTGTTTGAGTCACGAGCCATTCAGGATTCGCATAAACACGGATAACTTAAAGGAAGAAGGCCTCGTGACGTCAATCATGTGCTGGTTTATTACTTTTGATCAAAAAACATCATCGGTCTGTTGCTATGTTTCCCTGAATCATAGTCTGTCTAATAGAGGTGTAATGATTGGACGATTTGGATCGATCGACAGCGATTGAAATGAACCAAGGTGAGAAGAATATATTGATTATTATCGAATAAGGACAGGCAACTGGTGTATAATTTTTTTTATTTTTTTTTCATGTTTTTAATCTGGTGTGTAAATATGATGATGTAAAAGATGATTTGCTCAGAACACAGATACTTAAAATAGAGCTTCTGTACCTCATCATTAGTGAATTAAATGTAAGCCTACACTATATTTTTAACAATTATGTTTGACAGGTGGAATGTGTGTGTGTGGGTGGGGGGATGGGGGGGACAACCAAATATATGGTGTTTTGGAACTGAAGTCAGAGACATGTTAACACCTGGAACAATTTTTAAATTGTACCTTTTTCATAAAAAACCAAACAAACTTCTGTTACTTTCGGCCAGCTACTAAAATCAGTACTTTTGCAACGTATGCGTTTTTATTTCCCCAAAAGTAAACCGGCTGCTGCACATACTGTACATACAATGCATATTCAGCGCTTGGACTCGACTCCAGTCCTTTTATCTCCTTTATCCCCACACCTGGCCGTGAAACTGCTCATCAGTCGTTAGTCCAGTTACTTTTGCGCATGTGCAATCAGAGGGACTCATTCTTAAACGGTTAATGCAGTATTTTTGTTAAACCCCTTGAATTAAAGCTGAAAGTCTACACTTCAATCACATCTCAACCGCGTCATTTCAAATCCACTGCGGTGACGTACAAAGGCGAACTTATGAAAGTTGTGTTGCTGTCCCAATACTTATGGACCTGACTGTACACCAGGGGGCGCCAAAGGCCGTTTGACGCGTCCGCACAACGCGCATCTGAAATTAACATTCGACTTAGTAACGTGCCATCAACAAGGTCAAGACTAAAGACAAATTGCGAGTTCTGTAACATGGATAACGTGTTAATAACTGAAATAGTAAACGAGTAAATAAAGACTCCCATGTCAGAACAGGTCCATGGTGTTTTACTTCTTTGTATAAAAGTTGAAATGTTCGATTTTTCTTGCGGTCTACTGCTCACATTTTACAAACTTGCTCTTGTTCTGTTACACAATTTATCAAAAATGAAAGCAGATTTGGATTTCAAAAGAATGAGATAATTGGGCGTAACGTAAAGATCATATGCTTTTGCGTATGATCACTTATGGAAAAAGGTAATTAGCACCACTAGTCGTTTTTGACACGACAAACTATTATTATTATTATTATTATTATTAGTAGTAGTAGTAGTAGTAGTAGTATTATTTTACTCTTTGAGCCCATCCAGCTTGTCCCCACCCATGAACACAACGTGGTGGTTCAAGTCGAGTTAGCATGCTAACCGAGTTAGCATTAGCAAGGATCGTCATGACCTCACTTTCGAGCGCACAATAAAACACTCTAAAATCCAGCTGATCATGATTTATGAGAACGGTCACAAGCAGAAAGTCGCTGTCCATTTTTTTCTTTCTTTCTTTTCTTCTTCGTATTAAGTGGTATGAGCATGTTAGCAGAGTGCGGAGCGAAGGAGTGTGATGGAGTATCTATAAAATGACGGCCATGTAAACACAAACCTGCATTTGGACTGTGATAGTTTTCCATAAGGGTTTTCTCAGCCATGTAATATTCATTCATTTATTTATTTATTTAAATCACATTTTATTTATATTTTGTCCCTTTATTCATTTTAGTATGGGGGGGGGGGAAGTCAAGTATTGCAGCTTTAAGTGAATATTGTGTAGATTCGTGAGATAATCCCAGTGAAATCCATTTTAGTTCCAGATTAAAAACACCAAAAAATCTGGAAGTGTTCAAGGGGGTGAATAATTGTGTTAATTTAAGCATTAAATGCTTAAAATGCGTGATTAGACGGACTGTTCATGGGCGGCTGTGGCTCAGGTGGTAGAGCGGGTCGTCCACTAATCGTAGGGCTGGCGGCTGGCCGGATTCCCGGCCCACATGACTCCACAGGCCGAAGTGTCTTTGGGCAAGACACTGAACCCCAAGTTGCTCCCGATGGCAAGTTAGCGCCTTGCATGGCAGCTCTGCTACCGTTGGGGTCTGTGTGAATGGGTGAATGATCACCAGCACTTTGTAGAACCGCTAAGAAAAAAAACGCGCTATATAGGTGCAGATTAAAATTAAAAATGGGCTGCATTTGGTTGGTACATCGTGCTCTTGGTGTGCTTGTGACATTCGAGAAACCATTTCTGTGTACATGTGGTTACTGGGTTTCCACCTTGACTGAGTTATGTATTTAATAAAACTCCCTTGACTGAGCACCTTTCACTCGAAATAATGGTAAGCAGTGAAGTGCGAGAGAAAAACAGTTGTTAGTTGGTAGAATTGACGCATTTTTCATGGCGGTATTTTAGCCATTGCCTGTACTACTAAAGTGGTAATAAAGTAAAAACTTTATTTACCTCACAACTCGTGGCTCATTCCGGGTCTCTCAGCATTTTAAAGCATTAGACGTGTTCGAAAGCTTTACTAGAAATTTGAGACGATCGTTTCCTAATGATCCCGCTTATCCTTTTGTTCTCATTTCGTTTTTCTTTTGCTTCCGTTATCTGGCTGTTTCGCTCACGTTTCGGTCTTGGTACAAAGGAGCACTTTGTATCCAATCACAGCATTTGATTGATGTGAGATGAGAGGTGAAGCCTGAGAAGGTGGGAGTGTTTTAGAATAAAAGACTAATCCTTGGTCTCGGTTCTTTTGATAGTGAAACGTTTAACTCGGATTATTTTGTGGTAATAGAGGATTGGTAATGTCTGGTAAGAGTGTTAGTCAAAAAAGTGTTTATAACTCTCTCTCTCTGTCTCTCTCGGGTTCTCTCTCTGTCTATGTCTCTCTCTCTGTGTCTCTGTCTCTCTCTGTGTCTCTGTCTCTCTCTGTGTCTCTGTCTCTCTCTCTTTCTCTCTCTCTCTCTCTTTCTCTCTCTCTCTGTCTCTGTCTCTGTCTCTCTCTCTCTGTCTCTCTCTCTCTCTGTGTCTCTCTCTCTCTCTCTCTCTCTCTCTCTCTCTCTCTCTCTCTGTGTCTCTCTCTCACTCTCGGGTTCTCTCTCTGTCTATGTCTCTCTCTCGGTCTCTCTCTCTCGGTCTGTCTGTCTCTCTCTCTGTGTCTCGGTCTCTCTCTCTCTCTCTCTCTCTCGGTCTGTCTCTCTCTGTGTTTCGGTCTCTCTCTCTCTCTCTCTCTCTCTCTTTTCGTCTCTCTCACTCTCTCTTTGTCTATCTCTCACTCTGTGTGTAGATAAAGAGCAGTATCAGTCTCTGATGGACGTGGGATGGTGGAGCGATCAGGCTCTGATTCTGGCCCGCTGTTCCGGTTCTCTCACCGTCTCCTCCGTCCGAGCTCTCACCAATCTCCTGGGGAAATCGTGTGAATGGTTCGAGCCCTCACCCCGAGTCACATCGGCTCACGATGGCGGGTTTCTCAGCCTGGAGGTACGGCTATGTGTGTGTTTCAACACACTTAATTACACTTACTCAACTCGTTTAATTGCTCAAATACTGTTCCTACTTCTGCCAACAACATTCATTTTAAATTCAACACCTCTACCACGATTACTGTCACTGTTTCTCTAGTCTAACTACTATCACAGTGTTACTAGTGTATTATTGCTACATCTACTCCTACCTTTACTACCACTATTACTACTAGTGGTAACACTATACCACAACTATTCCTGCTTGTTGTGCTACTACTACTACTGCTGCTGTTCTACTGCTGTAGTACTACAACTGTTCCTACCTGTATCACTGTAGCTACCATTACTACTGACTACTACTAATATTACTGCAGGAGCTGGTAGCTCAGTGGTTAAGGCATTGGCCTATGTACTATTATAAGTCATGAGTTTTTTATTAGAGATGCACCGATACTAAATTCCTCAGCCGATACCGATAACCGATTATTCAGAGTGA
The DNA here is from genome assembly GCF_023375685.1 of Ictalurus furcatus. Lineage (NCBI taxonomy): Eukaryota > Metazoa > Chordata > Actinopteri > Siluriformes > Ictaluridae > Ictalurus > Ictalurus furcatus. Next base: position 9,986,052 of record NC_071256.1, read on the forward strand.
TATCGGCCGACACCGATAACCGATAGTTCTGCCTTTTACGCCTTCTTTTAAATGAATAATAATTAATTCCACAATTCTGAAGGAAATGCAAATCAAAACTTGATTCTCTCCATTTCAGCAAGTTGTTTGACAGTAAACTGGTCTCATACACAGAAACCACATTACTCACATTAACACTGACACATGAACTACATTCTGAAGATTAAAGTAAGATTTCTTCACTTATTGAATGTTATTAATTCATATTAACATTGACTGAATTCTAAAAAACCTCCTGTTAGTCTCACATTCACTCTCCACAAACACAAGCATTTCTACTTCATCATTGACATCAAACTGCTAATATATAATATCAATTTTTTATATATTAACATTAAATGGATATGAAATATACTACTCTACAAATATATTTTTCTGTGCTATATATATATATACTTTTTGTCAACTCATCTTCATTTAAGTCTTTCAACGGTGTACTGGCGCTCTAATTCATTATAAGCGCAGCGCTTACAGAATCTGCAAAATGTTCATGATTAAAAAAAAAAAGAGAGAGAGATCACAAATATTTCAGTGTTTTTTTTGTTTTTCTTTATTTAGTACTTCCCTGAATAAGCTCTTTCTATAAGATGTTTAGATTATTTTGTTTAAAGATCTTCTTTTTTCATTTAGTACTGCTCCTCAGAAGCTATTTAAGATAGTTCCATGTTACCCAGAAGACAAGATAATAATTTACACCGAACATCCTGTTAAAAAAAGTTTAGGCCCTGTTTACACTAGTGCGTTTTTAAAATGAAAACGATCCTCATCCACAACCGAAAACGCACACGGTCACATGACCATCCATGCACACTGGGCATGCGCATTAAAGCGTAAACAGGAAGTTGGTTGCGAGTCACCGGCAGGCACAACAAACCGGCTTTCCACGTATGGCTTGCGCCGCTTGAAACGAGATTTGTTGCCGATCGCTCTAATCGTAGCTCGGCTCTTGCGCATGTAGGCAGCTGCAGTATTATAAAATACAGAATTTAACTGTACAATGGCTGCTAAGAATGACGACAAAGCCAGCAAAGCTTGCAGTTCAGTCTCCGTGTTGTTGTATACGATCAAGGTAGCGTAATGGTCATATGGTAGGTGCTTGACGAATCAGGGAAGGATACGCAATGATCCAGAAGACCCAATCACGAGCGAATGTGGGCGAAGCCACGCCTTCATTTTCTAAAGTCTTCGTTTCGGTCCGTTTCCACTGAAACGCGAGCCCGGAGTTTTCAAACCAAAAACGGGGTCTACGACGTTTCCGAAGTCTGTTTTCAAGCGTCAAAAACGCCAGAGTAGTGTCGACGACATGCGTAACCGTAGCGAAAGTTGTGCGTTTTAAAAACGAAAACGCTCCAGTGTAAACAGGGCCATAATGTATCGTGTTGCCTTCTTGAGCATCAGTGAATGTTTGCACCTTTTGTAACAGTCGTGTACGAGTCCCTCAGTCGTCCTCAGTGTGAAAAGATGGATCTCAGCATCATATAGCCGCTGTTGGAAAGGGCTCAAATACGGAGAAGATGCTGGAAAAGTAAAGAATGTGCAGGACCTGGACAGTGGGCAGTTTAACTGCTCGGGACAAACAAGGGACTCATGAACAACTATCAGTATTGCTGCTACTCAAATGGAAATGAGCAACCGTAGTGATTTGAATAAAAGCAGTACTATTATTATTATTATTATTATTATTATTAATATTATTAATAATAATAACGTTTGCAATGAGTATGATGAGGTGAGTGTCTCACTGTCAGTCATTCCGAGACTGGGTATGCAGCTGTGTATTTTTCTGAGGCTTTTCATTTGTTTGAAGAACTGTCTTGTATTGACTTGAACTTTCCCACGGGGACGAAATCTACACTCTACAAGACGGCAGGCTTTTGTAATAAACGATCATGTTATTGTCGGATTGCGCTAACTTTTTTTAAAATTTTTTTTATTAAAGATAATATTACACTTGTAAATATCTGTGAAGGTAAAAGAAAGAAAGAAAAAAAAAACCCCGCCCTCCCCGAGCAGCCATAACTGCTGCCACACTTATCTTCCTACGAACAGTTTTTCCGGGCATTTGATCCGACTCCACTGTGAATAGCTTGATTTGGTTAAGGTCAGGCGACGGGAAAGGACATTCAATTTTAGACAGCGCCGAGTTCTTCCTCTCTCTCCAGTTACTGTATGTCTCCCACAGCTTAGAGGTGTACCTGGGGTTGTTGGAAAAATCCAACCTTGCTCAGCAGATGTAAATGAAAGGCAAGATGTCCTCAGACTTTTAACAGTCCTGGGTAAATTATGGATCGAAAGCCGCAGGCATATGGGATTGCTGGATGCTGTGCACACCTGTTATGTTGGGGAAGAGAGACAAAAATGGACAGATGGAGTATGGAGACGTGCCTGTGTGTGTGTGTGTGTGGTAAAAATGTGTTCTCCCCCTCGGCAGGTTCTTTTTCATCACACCTCTCGTAAAGGAAGTGATGCGCCTCTGATATCCTGCTTTTATCTGCAGGCTGTCTTCATAAAGCCGCTTCATATCCCCGCATCCTCTTAAAAAAATACCTACGCTCTTATCTTCTTTTATTATATCTTGCATATCTCTGTGTGTGTTGGCCTTTTTTGTGCAGGATGGCTGTGAAAAAGAATGGAGCTTGAGGGGAGGAATGAGTGATGGAGAGTGGCGAAAGAACAGTGTGTGTGTGTGTGTGTGAGAGAGAGAGTGTTTTTATTGCTGATGCATGCTTTACTGAGGGTTTTTTCTAATGATTGGAAATAGCTGTAAAATGCAGAATGGGCGAGATTTGTACAAGTGAGGTGTTTTTTTGTTTTTTTGTTTTTTTTTTTTTTTTAAATTTTGGTTTGTTTATTGTTCATCTTGCAAAGGACGATTTAAGACTCATTCTCTGTCCCTCAGTGTGAGATTAAACTGGCTCCGAAGCGTTCACGCCTGGAGAGCAGCGCCTCCGGCGAGGACGACGACGCCGAGGAAGACTCTGATTCTGACGAGGAGTCGTCCGCGAAGGCACGTTACTTCGGTTACGTGAAGCAGGGCCTGTACTACGTGACCGAGATGGAGCGCTTCGCTCCTCCGAGGAAGAGACCACGCACCGTCCTGAAAAACTACAGACTGCTCAGCTTGAGGTCTACCACGCCTGAGGAGCTCTACCAGAGGAAGGTGAGGTGGGCGGGGACCCGTGTCTGAGTTTGTACATTAGCAGATGATCGACATGACTTTTCGTCGTTCAGGTGTCGCCCATGTGGTCCTGTTGCTCTTTCAGACACAGCATATCGACCAGGCTGGAGATTGTTGTGAGATTTTATTAATTTTTTTTTCTGGAGCAGAACTCACCAAGGATAATCAGCCGAGCGCAACAACTCGATATGTTATTCGTTCGTTTGTTTTCTCGGGTTAAGTGAAAACGGATAAGGTAGTAGTTAAACAGGTGGGTGAAAGAGAACCGGTCTCGGCACGCTGCCCTTGTTAGTAGTCCTGTCAGAAAAGCGGGCGCAGCATAGCTCATCGATGCCTATCAGAACACACAATACCCCATTAACGCACTACAGGACAGCTTCAGAGTCTAACAGGATGTCGAGTGGCCTGTGAATATTGAAAGGCTCTGTGGTTTTGGTCCCCACAGTGATTTGTGAGTGCAGAAGCTTTTATTGTGGCTGGACGAACAGAGGTGATAATGCTTTGTTTACGACACAGCGACTTAATGAGGAGCCATGGGAGCTGGGCAGAGACATTAACCTGCCTCTCTCTCTCTCTCTCTCTCTCTCGTGTGTGTGCAGATTGATAATGAGGAATATGGGGAAGCTTTGTCTTTGGCACACGTCTATGGACTGGACTCAGATTTGGTGTATCAGAGGCAGTGGAGGAAGTCGTCGGTCAGCATTGCCTCTATACAGGACTATCTGGTAAGTAAGAAGGTGAACAACAAAGTCCACTATCCAAAACTGGCTTTATTTCAGCAGTCATGCTTTATTGATGCTACAGCGCTGTCGAATTCTCAAACCGGATTGGCGTTCTGTGATTCACGTCACATACACTTGTCTTAAGATGTTTTTTTTTAAATTATTATTATTATTATTATAACAACTTACACAAGGACTTGTATGGCAAGCATTTTTTTATGAAAACATAGACGTTCCACAACATTAAAACGTAACTGTAAATTGATGAGAAGTATGACGAGACGTGTCGTTCCTAGTAGAGTTGGCCGACTGCTGTAGTATAAGAGGAATAAAACGCTTCAGGACACACTGTTATTGGTAAATAATCACCTTTATGTTGGGGCACACCAACAAGTCTAAGCCATTGGATCACATAAGTTAAAAAAAAAAAATAATGTTCTCCACACATCAGATGTCAGATTCAACCATTCAGGACCAATCAGCATCTCTTAACTGTTTACTGTAATTGTTTTTGTTCTCTGGTTTGTCTCACTGCGGTTTATATATATATATATATATATATAAAAATATCTAAATGTTAAATCTGTAAAAGACTTTTGGATCTTGTCCATTTGTAAATTTAGGTCAAACAAATCATACAGTGGTTCTATTTCTATTGCTTTTTTAATTAAAAAAAAAACAAACAAAAAACTTTGTGTGTGTCTTTAGAGTAAGATAAAGAAGCGCTCCTGGGTGCTACACGAGTGTGTCGAGAGGGTTCCAGAGAACGTGGATGCTGCCAAGGAGCTCTTACAGTACGGTCTGAAAGGAACCGACCTAGAGGCCCTTATCGCTATTGGCAACGGAGAGGATGGAGGCAGGTGTGTGCCTCTCGCATACACACACAAACACAATCCAATTTGTGTCTTCATGCCAGGGCTAATTAAAAAAAAAATTGTGCTCTAATTCACTTATGCATGTACAGTGGTTCTAAAGTCCATCCCTAACAGGGTGCTAATAAACCCATGATGCACTGGGCTTAATAACAGTCACGATAAATGTACTCGCTTCCCCTTGGTGCATATTCAGTATTTCAATCTTTCAATCTTCAATCTTTAGTCTGTTGTTGACGTGAGATATTGAAGTGAGAGAAAAGTAAGTAAAGATGCCTTGAAGATGACATCAGGATCGCAAACAAACAAAAAGTGATTTTATTTAATTTTATTAAACAACAAGTCTTTTCAGATTCGATCTAGGCCACTATATAGTCCAGTACTTTTTATGCGTTTTCATGCGACCGCACTTTTTAACTCGCGAATCTTATCGGACAAAAAGGTGTTCAGAAGGTCTGCAAGGCGTATGTTATATTACTGCATTCCTTCTAATACGTTTCTATAGTAACTACACACACAGGGACTTATACAGCAGACGCTCCACGCAATCGGATTTAAAAACTAAACACGTCGATATGGTGAAGTTTTCTGTGAGGAGTCTCCAGCGTCAGTGCTTTGTAACAGTCTGAGGTTTTCCACCATGACAGTGGAAGTCTTCAAGAGAGGAAAAAAAAAATAAAAGAGGCTGGTGAGGGAAAGACTGTTTATAGCTTCTGTAACATAAGTGATAACTTGTTTCGTGGACGTTCCACAACATTGAATGGTAACTTTCTATAGTGTTTAAGAGGAATAAAACACGTCAGGATGTGCCGTTATTGGAAAATAAACAACTTTGAGGTGATATTAACTTAAGCCACATCACAGCACCCTGCTGTTGATTATGTTTCCTGTAATAGCATGCCCAATATATATATATATACAGGTCCGTCTCAAAAAAGAAAAGCTCCGTAATTTCATTCAAAAAGTGGAACGTTCATATTCTAGATTCATTACACATAAAGCGAAATATTTCAAGCCTTTTTTTTTTTAAATCTTGATTATGGCTTACAGCTCATGGAAATCAAAAATGTAGTATCTCAACATATTAGAATAAAGAATTTATAATACAGAAATGTTGACCTTTTGAAAAGTATGTTAATTTCTGCACTCAATACTCGGTCGGGGCTTTAATCCTTTTAGCACAAATTACTGCATCAGTGCGGCGTGGCATGGAGGTAATCACCCTGTGGCACTGCTGAGGTGTTCTGGAAGCCCAGGTTGCTTTGATAGCGGCCTTCTGCTCGTCTGTATTGTTGGGTCTGGTGTCTCTCGTAGATTCTCTACAGGGTTTGGGTTAGGCGAGTCGGCTGGCCAATCAAGCACGGTAATACCATGGTCAGCAAACCAGTTACTAGTAGTTTTGGCACTGTGGGCAGGTGCCGAGTCCTGCTGGAAAAGGAAATCAGCATCTTCATAAAGCTCGTCAGCAGATGGAAGCTTGAAGTTCTCTAAAATCTCCTGGTAGACGCTGCATTGACTCTCGACTTGAGAAAACACAGTGGACCAACACCAGCAGATGACATGGCACCCCAAATCATCACTGACTGTGGAAACTTCACACTGGACTTCAAGCAACTTGGATTCTGTGCCTCTCCATTCTTCCTCCAGACTCTGGGACCTTGATTTCCAAATGAAATGCAGCATTTACTTTCATCTTCCCCATGATTGTGGTTGTGTACTGAACCAGACTGAGAGATTAAAGGCTCAGGAAACCTTTGCAGGTGTTTTGAGTGAATTAGCTTATTAGAGATCTTCTCAGGTCGACATTTCTGTATTATAAATTCTTTATTCTAATATTTTGAGATACTGGGTTTTTTTTATTTCCATGAGCTGTAAGCTGCAATCATCAAGATTAAAACAAACAAACAAACAAAAAGGCTTGAAATATTTCACTTTATGTGTAATGAATCTAGAATATTTGAACGTTCCACTTTTTGAATTAAATTATGGAAAGAAAATGAACTTTTCGACAATACTCAAATTTTTTGAGATGCACCTGTATATAAATATTTTATTACTTTTTACCTTTCTACCGTTGTTATTCAGGGACAAATACAGAATTTGTATTAAAACTGGTGGAAGGAAGGCCCAGCTGATTAACACAGCCAGTGTTCCTTTCTTTCGCTCCTGCTTAGGTTCATCTTACCGGGCGACGTGGACATCGATGATGCGCCGTACGAAGATTTCCGGTCGATGCAGGAAGAAATGGAGATAAAACGAGAGAGAGAAGCACAGAAAAGACGAGATCTACTTAAGAAAGTAGACTTCAGCAAGTGAGTTTCTTCTAATATGCCTACACACACACACACACACACACACACAGAGCACATTAAGAGAGGCGCAGTAATACCCTTCCTCTAGAGAGTAATAAAGGAAAAGAGATAGAGAGGAGGTCCTAAAGGAGGAGGAGAGGTGGAGGGTGAAATTAAAGTCCTTTATATTTGCTTCTAATCTGCATGACTTCATTTATACTCCGAGCCTAGAGCCTGAAAGAATGGGTGGGAGTGAAGTGGGGTGGGGGGACCTCAAACAAATCACACACATGCACACAGAGTGGAACAGGAAAAGCGAACACGGTAAACATTACTAATCAAAGCAGTCTTGTTTACACACTGGAATGCTTGTACGATTTTTCAGCCCATAACGTGCTCCAGACACTTAACACGCTCCCTAATGTCTCGCCTCACACAGCCTTATGAACTGCATCCACTTAATTACAGCTCGGTCCCAGCAGCCGTCCAATTCCACTCCTGCTGCGTGTGTATTTTGTATTTATGGATGTGTATGGTGTCTTAACATGTGCTGTCTGCTAAACAGTCACTGATTTACTAAAGATTTGTGTGTGCAAATGTAATAACACCTGAAAACCATGTGCTGATTTAATAACTGGGTCTATTACTGAGAATTGAGTCATTCATTGTCTTTTTTTTTTTCTTCTCCCCCCCCCCCCCCTCCCCAGTTTAGCTTTTTTGACTTGTAATTTCTAGCTAAAAGTGTAAAGTACAATGAAAATATATTCATTTAGCAACCCACATTACGATGTATCAAACCTTTTATGGTGCAAATGAATACGACCGAAAAGCAGGTATTACGTTTGCAGAAGCCCGTTTCTGACAGTTTAAGACAAAATTACACCGTTCACAAGGCTTTAATAATGAGAAGATTCATCAAAACAATGCTTTACTGTCTCCAAATGACTTCTTCAAGTGATGTTGTTGTAGCAGAAGTTGAAACGAAACAGTATAGCACTTGGGAAAAGGAAAACAGGCAATGCTCGTCCATAGGGGCATTTATATCACATTTACATTTATTCGTTTAGCAGTAGTGATGTCACGAGAACCGATACTTCAGTACCAACATTCTTAAAACGTGACGGTACTTGTTTTTCTGGAGTAGCCTTGGAAACAATTCTAATGGCGGTACCGAGGTTGCAATTCTTCCGGAATTGATGGGGGCAGCAAATACGCGCAATTGTTTTAGTCGGTTCACAAGTGGTGAAGAAGAACAACAACAACTACAAGCACATGGGAAAATCTACAGAAGTTTAGCTCCACTGCGACTCTTTGAGAGGAAAGGTGGTAGGGAATATGGAAATCGAGGCGAATGACAACAAACATATAATTGATGCTTTGAAGCCGGTGTGCAGCCGGTGTGCAACCGGTGCTTAAAAGATATAAGTCGATGTTCTGTTGATTTGCTCACTTCCATAGTTGTTGTTGCAGTAGAGAAAAATGGGACAAGCACTAATAGAGATCCATTGGGTCAGGATTCTCACTGCCTCATGCTCAGTGCAGGAGGAGCGTTAATTAGAAGGTTACCAAATTGTGCTTGTTTAAAATTCTTCACAGCCACCAAGAGCAAATTATTGGATTGAAATCTAACAACTTTACCACAAAATGGCAGTGTACATGCAGGCATTGTGTCTGTGATGAACAGGACCATTTCTAATGTAAATATAAACAGTGGGAAAGGGGGATTATGGAGTGCATAATGAAAGATGTGTGGAATATTTGTTTCCTGCACAGAGGCTGAGAAAAAGAACAAGTTCCTGTTTTATTGATGCAACTTTTTGGGCTTGTTTCAGGTGTGTGTGGGTTTGAGAAAGTGGTCAGTCCTAGTTAAAGATATTACATTCACACATCCACAAAAAGCTCAAAGACTGTACGCTGTATAACTGTATGCCATCGACTCCTACCCGAGCTTACTCTAACATTCACTCACCATAAACCGATGGTTGCGTATATAACTGCGGTTCTATGAATTTCGGATGACCACCAGAGACAGTGCTTTCAGCACCTGGATGTCCATCACATGTACGTGCAGGTCGAGTGTTTATATCAACAAAGTCACCTGTGCTCTGGGTGACGTGTGCCTTTTTCCCCAGTACTAAAGGCACGTTCACCCCAGAAACGACTTCTTGGCAATCCTCTCGTGACTGCCAAGCTCTGGCGCTCATCCGAAATTCATAGAACCGCGGTTACATACGTAACCATCGTTCCATTTCATTTCTACCGACCGTGCTTTCAGCACCTGGATGAGTAATACCAACATGGTTATGACGAAGTTCTACGTTCCCCTTCTACTTCCCCCTACGTTCCAACAGCTGTGAAGCCGGGGAAAAAATGGCTGCAGCCACTGGGTTGTGCAAGATCACATTCACCCTATAAAATCTTGCAAATCTGCAGGTTGATGCCCATGATGCAACTGCACAAGTATCTGAAAGAGGTACTCCTCGTAGGGCTGCCCATGAAGTAGACACACTCCTAGTTGAGTGACTTTGAACCTGAGGAGCGATCTGGAGACCCCTGCCCTAATAGGCATAAACGATAGCATCTACAATCCATTTTGACAGGCGCTGCTTGGACACAGCCTTACCTCGCCTATGCCTCGTATGGCAGACAAACTGAATCTGACTGCCGGAATTCAGCAGTCATTTGGATATAACACTTCAGAGCTCGCACTTGGCACAACAGGCTCGCACTCAACCCTTGATCGTCTTCCTGAGTTGGGGAGCTCAAAAGCTGAAAGACTGCACTCTCAGCTCACTGATAAGGCGTACAACTCACCTACTCGTCTAGCTGATGCCATGGCTAAGAGGAAAGAGGTTTTCATAGACAGCCACCTCAATTTTGATCTCTCTAGAGGTTCAAATGGGAGCTGACACAGTGCCTCTAATACGAGAGGCAAGTCCCAAGAGGATACTCGGTTTCATCAAGGAGGTCTCAGTCGTTGAGCACCTTTTAAGAAAGCGGGTCACAAGGGTGTGGGACCCAGTCGTCACGCCATCTACTCTATTATGCATGGCTGACATGGCAGCTATGTAAATCTTGATGGTCGAGGCTGCAAGGCCTTCATCAAGACGGGAGTGGAGAAATCTCCCGGTATTCCCTGTATGAAACAGCGTGTTGGTTCCTGATTTTGTTCTTGGCACCACTCAGAAAAGAACTCAGATTTGTTAGCGTACAACACATTGGTGGAAGGTGCACGGGAGTTGTGTATGGTCTGTACACCTGCTGTTTCACATGGTCTTAGTAATGTCTCTGGCCCTTCAGAGGCCACACCCAAAGTTGCAGCCGGGATGGGTTCAGGTACCAGATTCGACCCTCCAACTGTGAGAGGAGATCCCTCCTCACAGGGAGGCACCAAGGCTCCCTGTACAGTAATCTATGTAGTATTGGGAACCACACCTTCCCTGGCCATTTGGGGGCTACTAGTAGAAAATTGTGATTGCCCTTGAGGATCCTGACTAGGGAGGGCAGTATCAACGGTAGTGGAGGGAAAGCATACAGCAGTCGACTTGGCCGCGCATGGGCCAGTGCATCTTGGCCCAAGGGGCTTGTTGGTTCCCACAGTGAAAATCTTTGCTGTCCGAGGCCCTAGTGGAGAGTGCATCCTCCTCCTGGGTCTCAAAGGATAGTGACAGTATGGGAGGCAGCACCCTGGGAGGAGACTGCAGTGCAGCTGTAGCGGGACCACTAGCAGGCTGTGCACTGGGTGGTTGCAGATTAAGGAGGAGAGACTTAATCTCTGCAAAGTCAGAAGCCAATGTGTCTACCTTCTGGGCTAGGGGGTGTACCTTTCTGCATTTCCCCTTACTAGGGGCCCCCAGAGAATCAGTCTTACGGCGCTTATGAGAGCTGGGAGACATGGCCTGTGTAGGATGCGGTTGAGTACCCAACCTGCCCTCTAGCTGGGCCAGCCTGGCTGCCTGTACTGCTAAATTCATGGAGCTGCAATTCATGCATGCCATCTCAGTCAATCCCTCTCTTAAGTTGGCAACCCCCAGGCAAGAGGGTCACCTCTCATGGCCATCCTCTAGTTCCAGAGGGGTCAGGCAATCAATACATGTCATAAACATGGGTACCAGCAGTAATTACTATCCACGTGGTTTTCCGCATGTGACCACTTTTCCAGGTGGTAATTGAGCACAAAAAGGAGAAATATGTACACTTTGCCGTATATCTGCAAATAATTAAAGAAATCCACGAACTAAATTACGGGGACGAAAAACAATCACCCGTTTTGATCACCTCCCCTTCAGGGTGCGTTATGTAGCGCCTCCTACCACACCGAATCAATTATGAGAATTTAACTATAACAATATTGGGGAATGATCCTTCTATGATCACTATGATGCAATATGGTACAGTTAAGAGCGAACACGCTCACACTATAGCCAATAATTAAACAAATTCACGAACTAAATCACGGGGATGAAAAACATTTCAATGAAGCCCAATCGGGGTGCGTTGCTTACCGACAGCGGGCTTTCAAAAAATGAAATGACCAAAATCGTGGGGAATAACTCCATGATGCGTATAACCGGAGAACTACGGGAGGGGATTCCAACCCGAACTCAAGTATTTAGCATTGTATCGGCGTTAAAGCGAGAAACACCAAACTGTTCACAAACTGTAAACTGCCGCTTGCCGAATTAGAGCGTGCCCACTCCTAAATGCCGTTGATAGCAGAGTCACTTACCTCTTGCTGGATAGCGCACTATCTGAAGTTAACTAATCACAATAAACGTTAACCGCAGTCTTTGGAGGACGAAAGTTTGTAGCTCCAACCCAACTTTGGTTTACAAGACTACTAGCAACGGTACCTGCACTCCTGAAACCTGCTTACCAACGTGAGAAGATAATGAGGTCGTTTCCGGGGTGAACGTGCCTTTAGTACCAGGGCAAAAGGCACACGTCACCCAGGTCACAGGTGACTTTTTTGATATGAACACTCGACCTGCACATACACGTGATGGATATCCAGGTGCTGAAAAAGCACCACCTCTGGCGGTCAGTAGAAATGAAATAGAACTGTAGCATATGTCACCTGTAATTACATCAACCTTCCGTTCTTTCTTTCTTTGTCTCTTTCTTTCTTTCTTTCTAAAATTCACTCACTGTAAACCTGTAGCATACGTCACCTGTGATTACCTCACCTTCCTTTCTTTCTTTATTTGTCTTTTTCTTTCTTTCTACCTTCCTGTCTTCCTTTCTTTCTTTCTTTCCTTCTAAAATTCACTCACCATAAACCTGTAGCATGCGTCACCTGTGATTACTTCACTGTTCTTTCTCTTTCTTTCTTTCTTTCTTTCTTTCTTTCTTTCAACATCTTTATTCTTTTACCTACTTCGTTTAGTTTGGGGCTAATGTCGTTTTTCATTGCAGTATTGTTTAATCATATATACAGGACGTTAAGTAACTTAACACAGAATGGTTAAACCGTGCTCCTTGGATGTCAGAGTGGTATTAATGAGGATGCAGTTGCGTCTCGTTATGTCTAATGTTTTTTAAAAAAAAACAAATTACAAACCCAAAGCGTTTGGGCCATTTATTGTTTTTTTTTTTTAATGTGCAGTAGAACAACTCCATTAATGTCTGTTTAACACACACACACATACACACACAGAGATTGCTCAGTGCAGTTTGCTGTTGTGATTATGGAGTGGAAAACCAAAGGCCATCGTTTTGTTAATTCCTTTTTAACTGCGTAGCCATTACAGCGGCACAACACTATCGATCACAATGGGGGGTGTGTGTGCGTGCGTGTGTGTGTGTGCGTGCGTGTGTGTGTGTGTGTGTGTGTGTGTGTGTGTGTGTGTGTGTAGCCAGGCAGGGCTGTTCACTGGCCCAGGCTTTGTTTTCTCACTCAACTAATGCTCAACACGGTGCAATTACCATTAAACTTGCTGTTCAGAACTGTGAAAGTAAAACTGGAGTTAGTGACCTCCATTACACGCACACACACACGCGCACACACACACACACACACACACACACACACACACACCCACCCCTCTCTCACAGTTGACTACTCCCACAGCACATTACTGCATCAGTTCCACCCTTCCTAGCCCTGAAAGTGCAGCACTTAATTGAAGAATGCAAATCAAAATATGCTGAAGCTGTTAATGTTCACAGCCTCACACTCCGAGCTCATATTTAACACTTCCTTAATAAGGGTTTTATACTGAAGCGCTGAAGAAGTCTGTTTTAACTGGGGAAAAAAAATGAATTCAGAGATAAAACACAAAACGGCGACTCTGTCATTCAGCAACGTCAGTCAGCATGGAGACGTCCTGCTTCTGGCTGCATGAGCACCATAATGATCAATTATACTCGGGGAGTTTCACTAGAGCAGCGTACACTCGGATCAATTCAGGTGTTTAGGTCTTGCTTTAGGTTCAAAAGTTTGGGCACCCCTGGCCAATGACGTGGTTAATAAATTTTCAGGGGCGTGGGAGAAATTTTGAACCTGGGGGGGCATGCTTAAATGCTAGGGGGGTTCAGGGGCATGCTCCTCCAAAAAGATATTTTGTGTGTGTGTGTGTGTGTGTGATATTTAACATTTTTATTATTTTACTTCACTTTTCTGTCTTTCTTTCTTAACTTTATTTAACATCTTATTTAACACATTACTTACTTTAATTTTCTTTCTTTCTGTCTGTCTGTCAGTCAGGTATTTCCCCTTGCTGAGTGTCAATGCGACAGCGCGCGCTTCCGGGTTTTGTCTTTGTTTACATTGACACACGTGTTTGTTTTGGTTCCCGTCCTGTCTCCGCCCATGTATTGTGATTGGTTGTTTCCCTTTCCCTCATAATGTGTCATTATGATTCTCAGCTGTTTCTGTTTGCCCCTTGATCAGTCTGTCTATTTTATACCTTTGTGTTTGTGTTACATTGCGAAGTATACTCTCAGTATTGCCTTTGTGCCCCTGACATTAGCAAGCCTTGTTTATTCTTTCTTCCGGTTTTTGACTCATTGCCTGTTTTTCCATTCACGTGCCTTGTTTTGCCACTGGCTGTTTACTGACTTTGAACTAGCCTCTCGTTTTTCGGATTTGCCTGCCTGTCTGTTAATAAATTTTTAAACTGTGACTGCATACGTCTTCTCTCTGCTTTACATGACACTTTCTTTGGTTCTTTCATCTAACATTTTTGTTACCTTATTTTCTATACCATCATTTTTTTATTTTTATGTTTTTTGATGCTAATACACGGACTCACTCTCGCCACTGCATTGGGCTTCAAAACAAATCATCATAGCTGCTACATGTCTGTGTGTAGCTTGTTTTTATTTCCAAAATGATTCATTTTTTTTCCGTTTTTTTTTTTTTTTTTGGTTTGTTTAAATAAAGATTGAGATTTCATTACTATTAAAAATTTGTTAACAGTTTAGAAGTGATGTCGTGTTGTATATGCCTGGTGGATTTCTGGTTTGATTTGATTTCGATACAGTTGTAAAAGTATAATATGTTTTTAACATAATATAATCTAAAATGGTTTTCTCTGTGCAGGTTAACGCTGGAGCAGAAGGAGCTGTGTAGAAGCAGACTGAAGCTGCTGTGCTATTTGGATCGACTGGCCACATACGAGGTGAGAATAAAGACAGGTTTAGCACACACCGTATCGCCGCTGAACGCTCAGGACACACCGTATCGCCGCTCAATGCTCAGAACACACCGTATCGCCGCTCAACACTCAGGACACACCGTATCGCCGCACAACACTCAGGACACACCGTATCGCCGCACAACACTCAGGACACACCGTATCGCCGCTCAACACTCGGGACACACCGTATCGCCACTCAACACTCGGGACACACCGTATCGCCGCTCAACACTCGGGACACACCGTATCGCCGCTCAACGCTCAGGACACACCGTATCGCCGCACAACGCTCAGGACACACCGTATCGCCACAGAACACTCAGCGTACACCGTATCGCCGCACAACGCTCAGGACACACCGTATCGCCGCAGAACACTCAGCGTACACCGTATCGCCGTACAACGCTCAGGACACACCGTATCGCCGCAGAACGCTCAGCGTACACCGTATCACTGCTCAACGCTCAGGACACACCGTATCGCCGCTCAACGCTCAGGACACACCGTATCACTGCTCAATACTCAGCATACACCGTATCGCTGCTCAACACTCAGGACACACCGTATCGCTGCTCAACACTCAGGACACACCGTATCGCCGCTCAACACTCAGGGCACACCGTATCGCCGCACAACGCTCAGGACACACCGTATCGCCGCTCGGCGCACACTGTATTGCCGCTCAGCACTCAGGACACACCGTATCGCCGCTAGGCGCACACTGTATTGCCGCTCAGCACTCAGGACACACTATCGCTGCTCGGCGCACACCGTATCGCCGCTCAATGCTGAGGACACACCGTATCGCCACTCGGTGCACACCGTATCGAGGTTCGGCCTACACCGTATCGCCGCTCAACACTCAGGACAAACCATATCGCCGCTCAGCGCACACCGTATCAGTGTTCGGCGCACACTGTATCGCTGCTCAGTGTACACCGTATCACCACTCAACTCTCAGCGCACACCATATCACCGCTCAACACTGAACACTCAGCGCACAGCATATCACCGCTCAACACTGAACACTCAGCGCACAGCATATCACCGCTCAACACTGAACACTCAGCGCACAGCATATCACCGCTCAACACTGAACACTCAGCGCACAGCATATCACCGCTCAACACTGAACACTCAGCGCACAGCATATCACCGCTCAACACTGAACACTCAGCGCACACCATATCACCGCTCAACACTGAACACTCAGCGTACACCATATCACCGCTCAACACTGAACACTCAGCGCACAGCATATCACCGCTCAACACTGAACACTCAGCGTACACCATATCACCGCTCAACACTGAACACTCAGCGCACACCATATCACCGCTCAGCGCACACGGTATCACCTCTCAATGCTCGGTGCATGCCCCGTCACCGCTCAGCTCTGGCGTTAAAGTGTCAAGAGGTAGAAATAAAGCAGTGCACGATTGCTTTTGATATCACGAACTGCAACAATCCAAATTACTTAATTTTTTAAACTTTATTTGACTTTTTTCGTATTTTATTTCTCATCCAGTGTTTGTTAATTATTGTTAAGTATTACAATTATTGTACCAAAAATTAAGCCTATTAAATCTACATGTGGATCTTGTAGCATTGCACCAGTATGGAGGAGCTGAAGGATTTGACTATGAATAGTCACACGTGTTCTCAAACAACAAAGGACTTGATCCACCACAGTTGTTACTATGGTTACGACATGTTAAGGAATTTGTTAACATGTAATCTTATACAGTGCATGTTTACCATCATGACACTATGCATTATAATTATACATAAGAACAACAAAAATAAGCATCATATTGACGTAGCATAGTATAAAATGGATATGCATCCTCCGGCCTATTAGGACCACCACTGTAATTCTGGGTGGGATTCAGCTTATCTGTCAGACCAGTCTTTGTTCATTGTGCCAAGGATTCTACAAGATGTTGGAAAGGTTCCTTTGAGATGGTGGTCCTTGTTGCACCGTGATTGCAGATTTCTCAGTCACACATTCATGCTGCGAATCTCCTGTTCCACCAAAACATCCCAAAGGTGCTCTACTGGATTCAGATCTGGAGGCCTTTAAAGTACACTGTCATGTTCATGGGATCAGTCTGAGACGACCTTTGCTCAAGCGTAATGGGATGAACGTATTCAGCAGCAGTCCTCAGATAGGCTGTGGCATTCAAATGATGCTTCGTATTAAGGGGCCAAATGTGCACCAAGAAACATTCCCCACACCATTGCACCACCACCAGGAGCTGTTGAGACAAAGCAGGTTTTGCTCATGGTTTCATGCTGCCGACGCCGTCCGAACATCTGAACAGGCAAACATTACCCAGAACAGGCGACGGTTTTCTTCAGCTGTCTGGTTTCTGTGCCTGTTATAGCTTCCAAATTCCTGTTCTTACCAGTGGAACGCAGTGCAGTCTTCTGCTCTTGTGGGAAATGTTAAATGGTCTGCACTTATATAGCGATTTTTTATTTATTTATTTATTTTTTAACCTTAGCGGTTCTACAAAGCGCTTTACACTGGTTCTCATTCACCCATTCAGACACTCACACATGCAAGGCGCTAGCTTGCCATCGGGAGCAACTTGGGGTTCAGTGTCTTGCCCAAGGACACGTCGGCATTTAGAGTCATGTGGGCCGGGAATCGAACCCCCAACCTTACAATCCGTGCACAACCTGAGCCACAGCAGCCCCATCCACCTCAAGTTATACCGTGTTCGGTGATGTTTTTCGGCTAAGCACCGTTGTAAAGAATGTTGAGCTACTGTAGCCTTCCTACATACCATACAGACTTCGTAGGATTGCATGTTTACAAATTCCCTACCATATCCCTGTAGCGTAGTAACAGCCGTGACTTGATTTTTGAGAGCTCATTTTGCTATTCCTTCTTGAAAATAAAGTTTTCTTCACTTTCTTATTATAATTGTTTAAAACCTTGTAAATTTTTTTGTTTTGAAAAGGAAAAAAAAAAAAAAGTAGTGTTAGGAGGTAGGGTTTATTTTCAGTCTTTGAATTTGAAACCTACATGTTGATTTGCGCTGATTTCTTTCTTGTTGAACTTAACAATAGTGTTGTAATGACACATCTACTATAACTATCATCATTGTGACTGTCCTAGTTCTTTTTGTTAGATCTCTTTTCTTCATGGTGGAGGCGATGCAAGATGGTTTGAGATTAGGCACCAGCCTCTTGGCATCAGCTCTGACCCCAGTGTGTTTGAGGGAAAGTATTATGAGTGGGATCTTTATTCTTTCTAAGAAATATGACTAAGATTAGTCATTAAATTTCTAAAAGCCACAACCAATCGTTGAAATACCGGTTGGTCAGCCTCAAACATCCTTAGATGCTTGGCTACTCGACTTGGTCAGAAGATGCTGGTTAATTCTCTATAACAGCAGCTCTCAAGGTAGTTCCAGCTGCAAGGTTTATATTAATGCGCTCGAGCTAACGTTACTGTTTCTATAGTAACAACTTACGCAGGGGAATTTTACGGCACATGAACAGATTTGTTGATGCGGTGAGAAGAACCTCTTCCGTGAGGAGATGTCTGTTTAACATTTTTGGAAGGAGTCTCCAGTGTCAGCACTTTCTAACAGTCGAACGTAACGCTGTAACTTTAGGTTTTCCAACACAGGGAAGTCTTCACAACGGAGATTTGTGGTTTCTTGTTAACATGACGAGCTGCTTTATTTTTTCTCTCGTTAACTTAAAGGTGAAAATGAAAAAAAAAAAAAAAAAAGACATTTCGAATGAGAGGTTAGCTGTTATAATGGAAGTTCTAACAGGAGATAATTTGTTTTCCACAACATTAAATTTAACTATAAATGTATTAAAAGTATGAATTATAAAATTAATAATAATAGGAAAAAAAACAAAAACATTTCTGTCGAAGTTAATTTGCTGTTATTGGAAAATAATTCACTTTGGATTGGTAAGGACAACTGCTCTTCGTATCGCTTCGTATCCACGTCACACCATCGTATTGCGTCGTGTTATTTTCCTACAACAGCATGCCCATCCTGTTTAATTTCTTTCTTTATCATTTTATCGGTGTTTTATTAGGGTATATCAATGGATGTTCTTATACGATATGATTCACTGTCAGACAGAATATACACTACAAAGCGCATTTCAAACCGCGAGCTTCAAAGCACAATAAGAGCACCATATTCAATACAACACGGGGTACCATCGAAGCACAAAGTGCACAACAAAACAGAATAAAAGACAAGACACTATAATTTGCACATAAACTCCATAGTAAAAGACAGGATACAATACCTTCACTCCACAAGGCAGACGTATTAAACGTGTTAAAACCACTATATGCAATAAAATGCAGACAAAGGCACATAAAGCATAATAATGGCAGTAGAGGTAAGACAAATAATCACAATGCACAACAGAAGGATTCGGCGTACACATCACTTGTATAGAGCAGACGTTATGAACGGAGAGATACAATGGTGGTATTTAAAAGTGACAGTAGTGTCACATGACTCTAAAGTGACTCTGTCGCATATTATTTACAAGAGATAAATATCGTTAGTGCTTATTTAGAGGATTTATTCAGCGTGTGTGTGTGTGTGTGTGTGTGTGTGTGTGTGTGTAGGAGATTTTGGGTGGACCCCATGCAGCGGAGGAGAGGTACGACTCAGAATTCTTCAAAAAGTTCCGCAGTCAGAATATCGTGCTGTCAGCGAGAACCTACGCCAGGGTAAATCTCACTTCTTTTCTTCTTTCTTTCGGTCGTGGGTGTATGTGAGTCCATGAGTGTGAATTATACATCTTAGTGTAACCTCATTGTGTGTGTGTGTGTGTGTGTGTGTGTGTGTGTTGTCTAAAATATGGATTCTCCGTTATACCATGGAAGTATTTCTAAGTCTTGAAGGCTGAAATATGGTTACTTACCAAGACTATTAGTGGAGAAATAGCTGCAGGGGAAAATGGACACAGCCATGAATTTGGCTTGTATTAATTATTCATTTATTTCTCTCTCTCTCTCTCTCTCGCTCTCTCTCTCTTCCTTTCTTTCTCCTAGGAGAGTAACGTTCAGGCACTGGATATTCTCTTTACTTATCACGGCTCTGAGTTGCTCCAACATCGACTAGCTATCCTGTGCAATTTCCCAGAAACCACCTCTCCACATGAGTATACAGTGCTGCTGCCCGAAGCCTGGTACGAATCTCTCTCTCTCTCTCTCTCGCGCACACACACACACATATCCATACATGCTTGGAGAGGTGTCTGGAGGTTGAGATGAACTTTAGGTTTCGTAACCAGCTCTATACCGCATTCCTCTGCTTTTTGAAAATGGTAAATGGCGCACTTACATAGCGCTTTTCTCCAAAGCGCTTTACACTGCGTCTCATTCACACACACACTCACACACCAATGGTAGCACAGCTGCCATGCAAGGTGCTAACTTGCCATCGGGAGCAACTTGGGGTTCAGTGTCTTGCCCAAGGACACTTCGGTATATGGAGTCATGTGGGCCGGGAATCGAACCGCCAACCCTACGATTAGTGGACAACCCGCTCTACCACCTGAACCACAGCCTCCCTGTGGCGGGCTTTTATTTTTACTTTTAATACTCTAAAGGTCGGCCTTCACGGCGAGCTTTGTCAAGCTGTCATTAGTGAGGGTGCACGAACCTGTAGCATTTCCTCACAATTAATTAGAGCACACGCAAGAAGATTGTCAAAGCAAAGCATTGATAAAATCATTTATCTTCTGGTGAGCAATTAAAGGACACAAGTGAATACTTGATCAAGGTAAAAAGTGGCTTTGTCCACACATTCACCTTAGAGCTGCGAATGTTGTTCTGAGTAACTTCAGGGGTCGTGGATGTGGCCTTCAGTGCAGTGTGCTCACTGAAAAAACCATGACATGATTACATGATTAGTCTAAGAATTTGGACTGCTCAAAGAAGAACAATTAAAGTACACAGAAAAGGGATCCTGGTAGAAATGTTTCTATACAGTGGTAAAAAAAAAATATATATATATATATATATATATATATATATATATATATATATATATATATATATATTTTTTTTTTTTTTTTCATTTGGCCTTGAAACATCTCTACTCCTTGACTTGATTTTCAAATAAGTTATTAAAGAACATTCGGGAAAAGGTGCAATAGGAGAATGTTCACACTATCATTGTTAACCATATTAACCTTAATGATAGGGTTAACCGTGATAATCATTTGCATAAATTACTTAATTAAAAATTTTCAGTATAGCTTGTAAGTTTAATTAAATCTCATCCTTCTTCCCATTCTCAATTAGTCAAAATTGATCATCACAAATCTAAGTCATTATGTCTATCAACTGGTGTTCCACAGGATCCATATTGGGCCCAGTTCTCTTTAGCATGTACATGAATGATTTACCTACTGTGTGTCAACTGTGTGAAAACAGTTTGTATGTTCTTATCTAAAGGATCTAAAGCAGGATATTTTTTTATTTTGGGAGAGAGATTACAAGTTGTTTCGGAATGTACATATCTAGGGGTACATCTAGACTCCCACGAAATAAAGGTTTGTAAAAATGTCATATTTAAGTCGGTAAATATTCAAGTAAGGCTGCAAAGATATATTTTCATTCTATGATTCTTTCTCATATCACTTACTGTTTGACAAGCTGGTCTAATACACATTCCACAGTTTTATAACCATCGGAATCATCACAGAAAGAAGCACTTCAAATTCTAGATCAAAAACAAAAAATGTAGTTTTCACCATTGCCGCATTTGAAATGAGTATTAACTTGCTTAGCTGGGAAAACCTCATGAAGTTTAAAAATGTTTGTTTAGTTCATAAGAGTATGTATGGTTTAGCTCCTCCCCCCCTTGACTGACTTTATTAATTTAAAGCCTCTTGAAAACAGAGTAACTAGAGGTGCAGCTAGGGTGGATTGCATAATTCCACGCAGGAAAAGTTCTTTTAGTCAGGCTGTCTTTTCCTTCAGAGCATCACATCAGTGGAATTCTGTTTACCGCAATCGGTTAGAGAATGTATATCTTTTAACTCATTTAAGTGTTATCTTAAGAAATGGCTTCTTCACAGTGATGTCGCGTTATTACTATTATTATTTTATGTGTGTGTGTGTGTATAAATTATATTTTTTTTATTAAAAAAAATATATATTTTTTTAAACTTGTGGTGTTTAACTGTATTTTACAGTGGGGTATTAATTTCTGGTTTTATTATTATTATTATTATTGTTGTTGTTGTTGTTGTATGCCTAATAACATCTGGCAAAGGGACTACCAATGAAAATTAGCCTTTGGGCTAACTTGGGTACATTTCCATTTATGAATGTTAGTTAATGTACACTGTCCCTTTTTGTGTGCAAAATTGGCCATGCTCTCTGGGTAGGAGGGGCATACTGTCTCCCTGTCAATCACAGCAACACTAGCCAATCATGGACATCTGTGAGCTCATGTATCTGGAAGGGTGTTTCACTGTGTTTTACAAGTGCTTTCTCTCTGTATGACATTACTAGTATTGCATCATTGGCTCGTTTCGGTTTTCGCAAGCCCGTTTTCAGCACTTTTTCCCCATCGGACATGAACAGAACGTAGAAATTTTCTCTAATCACTGGTCTATCATTAGAGGATC
Source organism: Ictalurus furcatus (assembly GCF_023375685.1). NCBI lineage: Eukaryota > Metazoa > Chordata > Actinopteri > Siluriformes > Ictaluridae > Ictalurus > Ictalurus furcatus. The sequence continues at coordinate 10,008,435 of NC_071256.1, forward strand.
TTCATCGTGTAATCCGACACACAGAACATGTGTCGGAATTCAGCCAAGTTATTATCGGATCACGTCGTACAGTGTGATAAGTGACAATCTTAAAACCCTGCTGAATCCCTTAAAACCCTGCTCATGTAAACAGGCTTAAGGAATATTATTTTTTGGCACATGCTTAGTCACATGGCATGGCTCAGGACTGACCTTCTTGACATCATGAGCTGTAATATTATAGAAAGTGTTCTTGGTGTTAAATTGTGTTGCAGTTGTCGTGTCAGGCCACCTCTCAAAATATTCAGTCTCTCTGGCTCTGAACTATAACACTGCGTTTGCTTCGACACCCTCGAGTCACGGAATTTAAAACAGATGTGTGTAATTGCACATCCTAAATTTACACCCAATGTCAAAGCAGCAGTAGCAATAAAGCCCAGGTTCCTAGTCGTCCGTTTTGCATTTGCGCATCGCTTTCTTTTGATATACAACTGCAGAAGACACAGTTAACTGCTGGTAGTGGGGATTTAGGAGACAGCGTGAGCGTGTATTTGAGAGGTGTTTTGTGTGTGTGTGTGTGTGTGTGTGTGTGTGTGTGTGTGTGTGTGTGTGTGTGTGTGTGTGTGTGTGTGTAGAGGAGAAACAAAGAGGATGCATCTGTCTTTTCCCCCCTACCATTTTCATAATGAGGGTGGTGGAAGATTTAGGGCACTTTGCGGCCTCCCACTTTCTGTTTCTCCTCTCTCTCTCTCTCTCTCTCTCTCTCTCTCGCTCCCTGGAGGTCAGCTGCCTTAGTATCGAGCATCCATCATAGATCAACAGCTGGAGGCCACTTTCTCATTTTTGCAGGTCCGAGAGGGTTTAACTGCGCTGTGGTTTTTCCTCACAGGCAAAACTGCAGGTCTCTCGCCATCTGCTACTGAGAAAACTGTAGCCAAATGAAGTCTTTTCAATATGTTTTAGGATTTTCTGATTACCTGTACAGGATTTAATTAGAAAAAAAGTAACAATTTCTCCTTGGATAATCATGAACATGCACGGTTTGACTTGCATAACATCTTAAACTCGGAGTAGGTGGCAGCAAAAAACTGGAAATTAAGTCAGACTGATAGACTTGAAATGGATAGATGGATGGGTGGACGGATGGATAGAGCCATCTAGCTGGGCAGTGAGACACATGGCTATGGGTCAGTGAGATGGACCGTCTAATGGATGGACATGTGGGAAGTGAGACCAACAGCTAGAGAGAGCGTGTGACGGACAGCTATATGGGCAATGAGATGGATGTCCACAGAAGCAGCAACACTGCTAAAGAGGCAGCAAGATGGATGGCTAGAGAGGTAGTGAGACGGCTGGCTAGAAAGGCAGTGAGACAAATTGCTAGGGAGGCTGTGAGGTGGACACTTAAAGAGGCAGCGAAACAGATGACTAGAGATGCAGCGAGACGGGCGACTAAACAGAGGCAGCGAGATGGGCGGCTAGAGAGGCAGCAAGACAGAAATAGGCAGCGATTCAGACGGCTAGATGGACAGTGAGACAGGCGGTGAGACAGATCGCTAGGCAGATAGGTGGACACACAAATTAGTTAAGGCCATCTTCATTTCTCTCTCCATCTCACAAACCCAGGCCAGATTACATGGAACATGAGCAGAATAACTCAGTTGTATTGATTGCGTGTGTATGTAAATGACTTTCCTCCAAGCTGAGTGTAAAAAAGAGGAAAGAGGTTATTTTCGTGTAATTAAGTCTGCGAATCAGTGATCACAGTCTTTCTGACCCGCATGAAAATAATGCCTTTTCTTCAATTCAGAAGATTTTGATTAGAGTTTGGGAGATTAGAATTACTGAGTCATTATGGAAGGTAAATGGAAATTCGTGTCTTTGAAAGAATCAGATTCTTTATTGAATTTTGCGATCAGGATTTAGACATACATCTGTGCTCAGTTAGGTATGCTGAGCTCAGAGCAGAGATGTGTGAAAGATATAGAAAAATCGAACACTATTAGTGTATAGAATGTGGCATCATCTGTATTACTTTCTCTCCTTCATTCTCACAATAGCAGGAAGAAATCATTTGTTCCAGTCGGTACGTTTTAGTTCCTGTCATTGTGGCTATTTTGCTCCATTTTCAAAATGAAAAAAGGGAGAACCCTCTCGTAAAATCACACCCAGAGTAGGTTTTTAGCTGGGGTCATAATGAACAGGCCAAATAGCTTCTCTTTAGAGACTGCTTAAAGGGGATTTTGCCAATTTTACTCCAGAATTTTTTTTTTTGCCAGCTTTCTGTTGAACACGGTGTCATTTTCAGGCAGTCTATGGGGTTTGCATTTGCCTCATTATTACATCATAATTTCTTGCGCATTGTATAACCGTTAAGATAGGTATGAGGGTAGAAGCTTTTTTTTTTTTTTCTTTTTTCATTCCTTCATTGTTCACTCCAACAAAATTACTCTAACTGAAACGTCAGCAGAGAATATCAGCACGAGTCTGTAGTCTACAGAGAAGTCACTCGATGGATTTTGCATATCTAAAAGATGTTTCTGTCCTAAAAATGATCAAATGGAGTCCTTGCTATTTTTAAACTGTTTTATTTGTTTAGTATGTTTTACTCCATGTCCAGCAAAGAACACTCCAAAGGGCATTTCGATGAACAGACTACAGATTACATTCGCAGCTTCAGTGCTGTTTTAAGCTACCTTTATTTCCCCCACCATCTTCAACTCTGTACTCCGCAGCCCCCCCCCAAAATAAGTCTGGATCAGCCTCTTTTGAGGTCTCGTGTACACCTCTCCACTTCATGCGGACTGAAGTATACGGAATACAGTTAGCACTCTCCCCGTGTCATTAGACGCCTTCGCGTGACGTCGCTTGAGCCAGCATTTTGAAAAGACGCATTGTCTGGCTTCGGGTTTGTTGGTGGAAGCATGCGTTAGCCTTCACCGTCCCAGATTGGTAGCCGTCATGAGACGCACCTTATCGGGGGAAGCACCCATGACAAATTTGGGAGCATATTTGGTAAACCAAAAAAAAAAAAGGGAGAAATTGTGCAGCAAGCACTTGCAAAGTCTACTTGTGTCTAATAATCGCATCACCAGCTGCTCGTGGCATTTCTGACACGTTCGTCAGTTGGGAGCAAGCTTACTTGGCAGGCTGTTGTTTAGCTCTTACATGCTGCCAGCAAGGCAGTGTGCTGTTAAAAACGCAAAACCGTGCAAGTTGTCACAAGCATTTGGCTCACTGAGCAGGACACCAGCTCTTTTGGGAAGTCATTTTAGCCAGGCTTTTTTTGGTAAATTTAGTTTTGAATCCCTGTTTGTCTCACTTTCTAGTAAGGATGAGATGTCCAGCGTGGTGTTTATTCCTTGGGACGAGCAGAGGCACAGGGATTTGGACTGGTGTGAAGATCCGCAGTGCAGGTGGGGGTTGGCAAGACTTGATGATTTTAATCAGAAATGTCAAGGTGTTACCTGGGAAATAATAACGGATGTCATGATTTTGTGTGTGTGTGTGTGTAGGACAGCAGTGGAGACATGCATGGTGGATGATCCTAACTTCCTGTATGAGCAGCAGCCAGAGTTGGAGCGATTTTGCACCCCCACTCCATCCATCACACTCCTTACTGACTGGTACTTGAGCAGAGCCCAGGAGATCGAGCACAACTCACGTCAGGTATACACACACACACACACCAACACACACCAACACACACCAAACCACATCCATAATTGCCATGCTGTCATACTAATCGCTGGCTGGTGCCTTACCAATGCTGAAGATAGCAGCTATAATTTCTGGCAGGTATACACACACAAACACACGTATCATCACCATGCCTTCATTCTAATCCCTGAAAAAACGCTGATTTCTCTGTGTAGACCAGCCAAATGTCCCCACAAGGTCAGAACCGTCCGATATTCCTATCCTTCTGGGGATAGGAACCTTCTAACAACTCTAACTCGGTACGATGCACACACAAACCGCAAACTCTCGTCTTATGCTGTTCATTAGGCTTAAGCGGAACTTAAGAGTGCTGTAGGTGGTCATACAGTATTGAGGACTTTCTGTTCTTGCGTTGATGCGAGAAATCATTGTGCAAATTGGCTAATGTAAAAACTGCACTCTGAAGTGGTGCTGTGAAGTAGCAGAGGACCTTATCTGAGCTCCCACTCCTGTCTGGTCTGCTGCTGAGAGAGTTGATGTTAATGAAGTGTGAACTTGTTAGCATAGACCTTGCTTAATTTTTAAATTGTTCTACAATCTTTAAATAAGGTTTTTGACTGACTGAATTTTAAAAAAAAAAAAAAAAAAAAAAAAAGAGACCAGAAGTATTTCCCTTTTCTTTTATCACTGTTTTTGTTTTTTTCCCCCCAGTAATACCTGTTACATAGTTTGTTAGCCAGTTTTTTTGAACACCGAATTGCTCCACCATATCTTTTAACAACAGGCAACCAGTCTATGGCACTAACATTTATCTATTATCTTTATTGGTCTTATTTTGTGCTTTTTAACAGCTGTTATTTTTATTAGCAGATGCTGCCTAATTTCAATGGATTAACAAATTTACAGGTCGTTTGTAATTGTTCTAGTGAATTTGAACTTGTATATGCTTCACTGTTTCATTAAGGCAACAACTGTGCTTGTGTATCCCTTGTATGGCAAGGGATCTGAGACCGTTCCTCCATACAGAATCTTTCCAGATCCTTCAAATTTTGTGGTTCACACTGGTGGACTCTCCTCTTCAGTTCACCCCACAGGTTTTCTATGGGTTTTAGGTCAGGGGACTGGGATGGCCATTGCAAGACCTTGATTTTGTGGTCAATAAACCATTTTTGTGTTGATTTTGATGTACGTTTTGGATCATTGTCCTGCTGGAAGATCCAACCACGGCCCATTTTAAGCTTTCTGGCAGAGGCAGGCAGGTTTTCATTTAATATCTGTTGATATTTGATAGAGTCCATGATGCCATGTATCCTAACAAAATGTCCAGGTCATCTGGCAAAAAAACAGCTCCAAAACATTAAAGAGCCGCCACCATATTTAACCGTGGGCATGAGGTACTTTTCCATCTGTGTGCACCAAAACCACCTCTGGTGTTTATTACCAAAAAGCTCTATTTTGGTTTCATCTGACCATAGAACCCCAGCCCATTTGAGGTTCCAGTAGTGTCTGGCAAACTGAAGATGCTTGAGTTTGTTTTTGGATGAGAGTAGAGGCTTTTTTCTTGAAATCCTTCCGAACAACTTGTGGTGATGTAGGTGACTTCGGATTGTAGTTTTGGAGACTTTCTGACCCCAAGACGCAAGTAACTTCTGCAATTCTCCAATCTGTGATCCTTGGAGATTTTTTGACCACTCGAACCGTCCTCTTCACAGTGCGTTGAGACAATATAGACACACGTCCAATTCCAGGTTGGTTCATAACATTTCCAGTTGACTGGAACTTATTAATTATTGCCCTGATGGTGGAAATGGGCATTTTCAATGCTTGTGCTATTTTCTTATAGACACTTCCCATTTTGTGAAGCTCAGCAACCTTTTGCCGCACATCACAGCTATACTCCTTGGTCTTACCCATTGTTATGACTGACTAAGGGAATTTGGCCTATGTGTTACCTCATATTTATACCCCTGTGAAACAGGAAGTCATGGTTGAACAATTTCCTGTTCCTAGTCACCCAGGTGTACTAAAAATACAAATATATAGTTTTCGATAAACCTGTGTTGTGTTTGCAATTGTTTAAAATCCATGTGAGCATAGTATTTTTGTGAATTGGTTTAACAAAATATTAAAAGATTAAACAATAAAGACAAATTTTCACAGCTTTCTTTGCTCCTATTTACCAAGGGTGTCAATATTAGTGGAGGGCACTGTATCAGTCAGGGGAACGTTTGTCCATTTCTGAGCTGCAAGTAAAATCTAGATCACATAATAGCAGAGTTTCTATTTAATCTGTTAAATCATCTGAGTAGGGTTGCATTGTTTTATTTATCCAAACTTTATTTTAAAAGTTATTTTTTATTTTGATGGTTGGTTAACTTCTAGAGCTGCTCTTTTTATGGATCCAGTGTTTATTGTCTCTTTTTTGAACAGACACCAACATGTGTGTACTACCTAGCCCTGTCACAACTTTGAAACTATTTTGGCTTAAGACTAATTATCATACAGATAATTGCACTTCACAATTCAGTTGTCTTTTCTGTTGACTTTGTTAGTGGTGTAAAAAAAAGTGGTGTAAAAAAATGCTGATTAAAACTGACCAGTTAATTTTTCTTTGCAATTTTTGACTATCCTTAGATAGTCAAAAGGAGACTGTGCAAAGTATTTAGTATCTTAAATATTTAATATATACAGTGAGGGAATGTATTTTGATTTTGTACTCATAAATATAAGGATGTGTTCATAAGCATAAACAAATATGTTAAAAAATAATCTGGTAGTCATTTGCTGTAAGAAGTGATTCAATGCTCTTGTAGTAGCATTGTGGTTCAATTTTGGCCCAATCCTTTTGATCATTACGAGGGTCACCTCGATAGACTGATGGGTCAGTTTTGAATTATTGTGGCTGTTTAAAACGTCAGTTTGTTGAAACGTCCATCTTCTCCTCGGATTCAGTTTTGGCGATTGAGGAGATGAAAAAAATCCCCTTGTACATCGGGCCATCCTTGTTTTCTTCAACGTGTAATGCCCGAGTACCGTTTACAACGAGCAGCCCCAGAGCTGAATTACTGCCAACGATCTCTATTTTTGTTTCCCTGTTTTGTTCCAAAAGAGTTCGGCTTGGGAGCGTATCTATGTTTGCCAGATTGATATAGCACATAATGAACACATAAAAAAGGGTCCTACGTTCCCCAGATTGATATGGCACAAAATGAACACTTGACAAATGCTCCCCAGGGGTCCCATGTTCCCCAGTTTCCAGAGTCCAGTGTTCCCCAGCTCTATACAGCATATAATGGGAACCTGAAAAACATGTTCCCAGTTGTGTATTCGCTTCGACCAGCACAAATAAGGGTTCAGCATGTGCAACCTAGTTAATTTTCCCAAGTTCATAACTTTCATAAATTTGTGTGTATGAAGAATGGATTTTAGACGAATGTACAATGGTGCTTGAAGATTTGCGAACCCTTGAGTATTTTTCATGTATCTGCATAAATATGACCTAAAACATCATCAGATTTTCACACAAGTCCTAAAAGTAGATAACGAGAACCCAGTTAAACAAATGATGCGTCGGACTGATCAACAGTTACCCGGAAACGTTTACTTGCAGTTATTGCTGCACAAGCGGGTCACATCAGATACTGAAAGCAAAGGTTCACATACTTTTGCCACTCACAGATATGCAACACCGGATCATTTTCCTCAATAAATAAATGAACAAGTATAATATTTTTTATCTCATTCGTTTAACTGGGTTCTCTTTGTCTACTTTCACGACTTGGGTGAAAATCCGATGATGTTTTGCTTCATCTTTATGCAGAAATGTAGAAAATTCGAAAGGGTTCACAAACTAAACAACAAAAAGTAATATATTTGAATACTTACTTAACCTAAATATGATTACTAGACAATAAACTGTAAAATAATAACAACTATGGAATTAAATATTGTGCTGTTCTGTACTGATATTAAGTAGTTTGTATTATTAAAAAAATAGTTATTTTAAAAGACTGTAGTATACATAAACTTTGTCATTATTAAGACGTGGTCAACTGGAACCAGTTTCTAACATTCCACCGTGTGAGGAAAAAAACGATAGAGTGTGAGGATTGAAAGAAGCGGATGAAATACTGATTAGCTGTAATTAAAAGATTGTTCATCTCTGCATGGCTGTTTCCACCTGGTACAGCCCTCAGAGCAGATAGTTTATGTGGAAGTGCATATCAATGTTTTCTATTCGACACGACTCTAATGATCAAGGTGTGTATTTGTGTGCAAAATTGTCTGTGTGTTGTGTTTGTGCTGTCTGCAGGGCTAGTAAGATGTATGTAACCCTCCGCATCCTCTGCGTTTCATCCTTTACGGCCTGTATTGATCAGTGTGTTTGGTTGTTAATGTCGGCAGGAGGACGTTCATTGTGATGAATCTGTGAGTCTTCCTGATTTTGTATGAACCACGGAGACGAATCGTTACCATTTCTCTCCTTACCAGACATAGATCTCATATTGATTGGCCACCGGTGATGTCTGTCAACAGGTAGAAGGATATTTATTGGCAGGTCAGGATGCGGAACAGATTGACTAGTTGCTCAAGCTGGTGATTTTTGTTGTTCGGCTTTTGCGCTCCTTTTTCCATTTGAAGAATTTTTTTTTTTTCCCCCTTCAAATATTTTTCAGCTTTGTGTGTTTAGATGAAAGCATTTCATCCCATACTCTTTTTACATGTTACTATGTGGTTTGGGAGTTTATTCTGATTCTGATTGGCGCTCTTTGTTGTCATGCGATGTCTGATTGGTCAGTCTTCTAACAGCTTGCTCTTGGTTGGCTGAGGAGATGTGTTTACTCGTTTGTGTTTGTGTTTTCAACCATTTTGTGTGTGTCTAGGTGGACTGTGCACTGTCTCTGTTGCGTCTGGGAAAAGAGCGGGAAATCCCCGGGCTGGAGCAGCTGGTTGACGACCTGGTTACCATGGAGACCCTAGTGTACGAGACATCTTGCGACCTGAGCCTCAGTCTGAGGGAGCTGCGGCAGCTCAGTGACATCGACAAGCTCCGCCTACTCATGAAAAATGTATGCAGATGCGCTTTTGTTTGCATTGGTCTGGGCCTGTTTCATCTGTGTTTTTTCCGTTTTTTTTTTTTTCTTTTCCTTTTACATTTCACACACACACACACGCACTTAATATATTTCTTTTTTGTCAATAATTTTTAAAGATTTTTTTTCTTTTCAGAGTAGCTTTCTTGCCATATTTAGTTTCTAGTATTGCCAATACATTTTAATTAAGCAACATTAAAAAAAAGATAATAATAAATTAACTCTATTAATCGAATATGGTGGTTAATTAATTAATGAAGTCCCTCAATCTCCCATTCAATGTCATATATTTGTTTAATTTTTTTTCAACTTGTAATAAGAAATATGATTGTAAAAGTAAGCAGATTCAAAGCTTTCCATAGTGATTATTCTATTTAATAGTTGAATGAACTTATTCTGGGATTTGAGTTCATTCAGCTACAAGAACATTAGTGAGGTTGAGGTCAGGCGCTGATGTTGTGTGAGGAGGCGCTGGTTCCGGTTCATCCCAAAAGTGTTCACACCTTAACACACTATGTCTTCATGGAGTTTGCTTTGTGCACAGGGGCATTGTCATGCTGGAACAGGTTTGGGCCTCTTAGTTCCAGTGAAGGGAAATTGTAATGCTACAGGGTACAAAGACATTCTATACAATTGTATAAATCCATCTTTGGGAAGAACCACATATGGGTATGATGGTCAGGTGTCTGCATACTTTTGGCCATACAGTGTACATACAGTATACATAGCTCATGTGTTCATCTGTCTTAACAGTTTGGCTAGTGTCACTCACATATACAAGCAAGAGAGGAATCTTTTCCTTGCCACCCAGTGAGCCGAACTAATTATTCTTTTTTGGACCCTGGCCACGGATGGCTGTGACATCGATCGTCCCCAGTGATTTTCTGTTTGTCTCATGACTACTGTTAAATCCTTATTCTCATTATTACTCTCACTCTCTGTGTCTCTCTTTGTGATTTTTCTCTCTCAGTCAAGTGTGGAGTCCTATGTGAAGAACGCCTTCCAGTGGATGGTACCATTTCTCCACCGGTGTGAGAGTCAGAATGAGGGATCGGCCGTTGCTCTCCTCAGAGAATACCTGGTGTCCCTCGCTAAGGAGGATCTGACTCTCCCACTTAAAATTTTCCAGTATTCCAAACCAGGCGTTAGTGTCTCTCTCTCTCTCTCTCTCTCTCTCTCTCTCTCTCTCTCTCTCTCTCTCTGTCTTTCTCACACACATACGCACACTCACAAATAAATTGAAAGGGGTTAAGAACTTGCAGCCTGCTCCCCCATAGAATCATTCAGCTAGCACGAGTGCCTTTAAAGGCAGACACACTCCCACACACACACTCAGACAGATGCGCTCCTGCATCTGTAATAAAGTTATGGGTCATTCACTCTCACTGACTGCCACTAGTTTCTCTCAAAGAAAAGAAGGAAAGCGGTTGAACAGGGAATATATGTGAGCACATCTATCTTTATATTGTTCAACAAGGCAGAATAATGAGTCTAATAGCATCCTATCAGAGCTTAGTACATGACCGTCTGTACCCTGTCAGAATTGACATTACATTTCAAGACAGATTTATTTTAAGAATTTTAATTTTCTCACACACACACACACACACACACACACACACACACACACTGTGCACTCAGGATTTCTACATTATATCATTATGTAGTCAGTACACAGCGACCAAAAGTTTTAGCTGTATACAGCGACTTATGTAAGGCATAGGACACTAGGACAGTAGTGACATGATTTGATATCTTTTGCCTTGGTCTCTTATAGATCATATAACCACAGTCTAATTGTATACTTTAAACTCTGCTATACTCTGCCTCTATTATACTACTTGTACTGCTACTATTACTTCTACTAATAGTACTACTACTTCTACTACTATTACTTTTACTACTATTACTACTACTACTACAACACTTTTTTACTAATTCTACTTATTCTGCTACAACTACGAATAGTACTACTTTTATTACTACTTCAACTTATACTACTATTACTACTACTACTGCAACAACCGCTACTGTTACTGCTGCTGCTACTATTACTGAAACAACTATTACTGCTGTTTCTACTGGTTCTGTTACTACTGCTGCTACTCAGCAAAAAAATGAAACGTCCTCACACATACAACTGCTTTTATTTCCAGCAAATTTCTTAACATGTGTAAATATTTGTATTAACATAAAAACATTCAACAACTGAGATATAAACTGAAGAAGTTTCACAGACATTTGACGAACAGAAATAGATTAATGAGACCCTGAACAATGGGGGGGTCAATCTCAAAAGTAAAGTCAGTGTCTGGTGTGGCTACCAGCTGCTTTAAGTACTACAGTGCACCAGATTGGTCAGTTCTTGCCGTGAGATGTTACCCCTCTCTTCCACCAAGGCATTTTCAAGTTCTCGATCACGTCTGAGGGGGATACATTTGGTTTGCAACTGCAAGGACGATCAGCTGTCCTTCCTGTCTCCCTGTAGCACTGTCTTAAGCTGGGTTCACATCCTAGGCCGAAATCTGTAGTCTTTTATCACTAGATTGACGCGTTCCCCGACAGCCGATTAATGGCCGTTGAGATCAGATTTTTCCTCCGGTTAAATTCTGGCGGTGTCAGAAGACTTGAGGCACTATCCTGTAGTGTGGCTTCTCCTACTCCGTACAAGTCTTCGTGCGTGCGTCCGTTTTTCACGCCTTGACTGTCGTACAATCTGACATTAATGACAACTGAGATCCTACAGTGTGACACGGCTTACCGCGGGGATCACGTTCATACAGTCTGACAAGCAACAGTCGCAAAGGACTATTAAAAAAAAAACACACAGCTTTAGGCGTCTTACATTACAGACATTAATGTAGTTTATTGCTCTGGCCACATCTGCAGTCCTCATGCCGGCCTGCAGCAGGTCTATGGCATGTTCATGCAGGTGAGCAGGAACCCTAGGCATCTTTCTTCTGGTGTTTTTCAGAGTCAGTAGAAAGGTCTCTTTAGTGTCCTACTTTATTGTAACTGTGACCTTATTTGCCTACCGCCTGTAAACTGTTCCACAGGTGCATGTGCAATAATTGTCTATGGTTCATTGAACAAGCATGAAAAACATTGTTTAAACCCTTTGCAATACAGATCAGTAAAGCTTATTTGGATTTTACAAAATTATCTTTAAAAATACAGTCTCCTGAAAAAGGGACGTTTCTTTTTTTGCTGAATATAATTACTTCTACTAGTACTATTACTACTACTATTACTATTTCTATTATTACTACTGCTACTACCGCAACAACTAATGCTACTGTTACTACTGCTGCTACTTCTACTGCCACTATTACTACTACTGTTACTACTACTATTACTGCAACATCTACCACTAGTATTGCTACTGCTACTACTGTTACGACTGCTACTCATATTAGTACTTCTACTACTGCTACTACCGCAACAACTAATGCTACTGTTAGTACTGCTGCTGCTGCTACTACTACTATTACTACAACTACTAGTACTGTTACTGCTACTATTACTGCAACATCTACCACTAGTATTGCTACTGCTACTCCTATTAGTACTGCTACTACCGCAACAACTACTATTACTACTGCTACTCATATTAGTACTACTACTACTGCTACTGTTACTACTGCTACTCATATTAGTACTACTACTACTGCTACTCATATTAGTACTACTACTCCTGCTACTGTTACTACTGCTACTCATATTAGTACTACTGCTACCGCTACTGTTACTACTGCTACTCATATTAGTACTACTGCTACCGCTACTGTTACTACTGCTACTCATATTAGTACTACTACTACCGCTACTGTTACTACTGCTACTCCTATTAGTACTACTACTACCGCTACTGTTACTACTGCTACTCCTATTAGTACTACTACTACCGCTACTGTTACTACTGCTACTCCTATTAGTACTACTACTACCGCTACTGTTACTACTGCTACTCCTATTAGTACTGCTACTACTGCTACTGTTACTACTGCTACTCATATTAGTACTACTACTACTGCTACTGTTACTACTGCTACTCATATTAGTACTACTGCTACTGTTACTATTGCTACTCCTATTAGTACTGCTACTCCCGCTACTGTTACTACTGCTACTCATATTAGTACTACTACTACCGCTACTGTTACTACTGCTACTCCTATTAGTACTACTACTACCGCTACTGTTACTACTGCTACTCCTATTAGTACTACTACTACCGCTACTGTTACTACTGCTACTCCTATTAGTACTGCTACTACTGCTACTGTTACTACTGCTACTCATATTAGTACTACTACTACTGCTACTGTTACTACTGCTACTCATATTAGTACTACTGCTACTGTTACTATTGCTACTCCTATTAGTACTGCTACTCCCGCTACTGTTACTACTGCTACTCATATTAGTACTACTACTACCGCTACTGTTACTACTGCTACTCATATTAGTACTACTACTACTGCTACTCATATTAGTACTACTACTCCTGCTACTGTTACTACTGCTACTCATATTAGTACTACTACTACCGCTACTGTTACTACTGCTACTCATATTAGTACTACTACTACCGCTACTGTTACTACTGCTACTCATATTAGTACTACTACTACTACTACTGCTACTATTACTACTGCTACTCATATTAGTACTACTACTACCGCTACTGTTACTACTGCTACTCATATTAGTACTACTACTACTGCTACTCATATTAGTACTACTACTCCTGCTACTGTTACTACTGCTACTCATATTAGTACTACTACTACCGCTACTGTTACTACTGCTACTCCTATTAGTACTGCTACTCCCACTACTGTTACTACTGCTACTCATATTAGTACTACTACTACCGCTACTGTTACTACTGCTACTCATATTAGTACTACCGCTACTGTTACTACTGCTACTCATATTAGTACTACTACTACCGCTACTGTTACTACTGCTACTCATATTAGTACTACTACTACCGCTACTGTTACTACTGCTACTCATATTAGTACTACTACTACTGCTACTGTTACTACTGCTACTCATATTAGTACTACTACTACCGCTACTGTTACTACTGCTACTCATATTAGTACTACTACTACCGCTACTGTTACTACTGCTACTCATATTAGTACTACTACTACTGCTAATGTTACTACTGCTACCCATATTAGTGCTACTACTACCGCTACTGTTACTACTGCTACTCATATTAGTACTACTACTCCTGCTACTGTTACTACTGCTACTCATATTAGTACTACTACTACCACTACTGTTACTACTTCTACTCATATTAGTACTACTACTACTGCTACTCATATTAGTACTACTGCTACCGCTACTGTTACTACTGCTACTCATATTAGTACTACTACTACCGCTACTGTTACTACTGCTACTCCTATTAGTACTACTACTACCGCTACTGTTACTACTGCTACTCCTATTAGTACTGCTACTACCGCTACTGTTACTACTGCTACTCATATTAGTACTACTACTGCTACTATTACTACTGCTACTCATATCAGTACTACTGCTACTGTTACTACTGCTACTCATATTAGTACTACTACTACCGGTACTGTTACTACTGCTACTCATATTAGTACTACTGCTACTGTTACTACTGCTACCCATATTAGTACTACTACTACCGCTACTGTTACTACTGCTACTCATATTAGTACTACTACTACTGCTACTGTTACTACTGCTACCCATATTAGAACTACTACTACTGCTACTGTTACTACTGCTACTCATATTAGTACTACTACTACCGCTACTGTTACTACTGCTACTCCTATTAGTACTGCTACTCCTATTAGTACTGCTACTCCCACTACTGTTACTACTGCTACTCATATTAGTACTACTACTACCGCTACTGTTACTACTGCTACTCCTATTAGTACTGCTACTCCTATTAGTACTGCTACTCCCACTACTGTTACTACTGCTACTCATATTAGTACTACTACTACCGCTACTGTTACTACTGCTACTCATATTAGTACTACTACTACCGCTACTGTT
>NC_071256.1:10025729-10040729 GCF_023375685.1 Ictalurus furcatus
CAAAATTATTCAACCCCCATTGCAGATCAGGTTTATTGTAAAAATTTACAGACATTCAGCTGTTTGCAATGAATAAATCAAACAAAAGCGATTGAAATAGTTCAACACAACGAACGCTACAAGTGGTTTCCCTAAGTTCAACTGAAAATGCAACTTTTCCAGTTTCAAAATTATTCAACCCCTTCATGGCAAGCAATTTTGTACTTAGTAGAGCACCCTTTTGCTGTTATGAGATGCATAGCCGGACACCAGTTTCTGGCAGCGTTCCTGAGGAATGGCCTCCAGTTCAGTAATATTCTTGGGTTTGTGTGCTTCTGCAAATCCCACCAGAGATTTTCTATGAGGTTCAAGTCAGATGACTGTGATGGCCCTGTAGAATCTTCCAGGACTACTTCTGCAACCAAGCTTTGGTGGAATTTGAGGTATGCTTTCGATCATTGTCCTGTTGGAAGTTCCAATGATGCCCAAGCTTCAGCTTCCTCACAGACAGCATGAAGTTTTCTGCTAGGATTTCCTGATACTTCAATGAATCCATCTTGCCTTCCACACGCTCCAGGTTTCCAGTGCCAGAGGATGTAAAGCAGCCCCAGAGCATCACTGAGCCACCACCATGCTTGACTAGACAGAGTGTTCTTTCTTCATCCTTCTTCCTCCAGACGTACCGCTGATCTGTTGTGCCGAAAAGTTCTAGTTCTGGCTTATTTATATGATTTTGAGCAGACTTTTCTTGTGCTTTTGTATCAGTAGTGATGTACGTCTTGGAGTTCTGGCTTGGAAACCTTCTGTGTTTAGTATGCGCCTTACTGTGCTCACACAAACCACAGTGCCAATGTTGCCACCAAGTGTTGCTGCAGGTCTTTTGTAGTCTCTCGAGGGTTTTTCACAACCTGCCTTCTCAGAAATCTGCTCGTAGCCGTTGATAGCTTCCTTTTTCTGCCTCGTCCAGGTATTTCATGCATTCTCTTCTCCTAGCCAGTTCAGGTATTTCATGTGAAATGAAGCCCTTGATTAGCTGTATCAGATGTGCTTGAGACAACACCTGTTTTGCATATTTGTGCTGTTGTGAGGGATTCTGTTCAGGGGGTTGAATACATTTGAAACTGGAGAAATAATTATAAGTTGCATTTTCAGTTGAATTTGGGGAAACCGCTTCTCCCACACTATTTGTTGTGTTGAACAATTTCAATTGCTTTTGTTTGATTTGTTCATTGCAAACAGCTGAAAGTCTGTACATTTTGACAATACACCTGATTTGCAGTGGGGATTGAATAATTTTGATTGTAATTGTAGATGTGTTTGTGTTCATTTATATGAAGAGTGTCAATAGATTATTGTAATGTTTTAGATTAATGTAACTAACATTATAAGTTATATAGTATGATCGCATATAACTTATAAAGTTACATTAATCTAAAACATTGCATTAATCTATTGACACTTCATATAAATGAATGCCTGCTCAGTGTATTAGGTTAGCTCGGTGTGTGTGTGTGTGTAAGTGCACGTGTGTGTGCATGTAAACCTCAGTATAAGCTGCCTCCTAATGGACTCAGGATTATCTCTGCATGCTTCTGTCTTCCTTCAAAGAGCAAAATCTCCAAACCTAATTAGACCGCCTTATTACCCCCTTGATCTTTATTCTCACTGCCCTCTTCAATTTAACTGGAATTAAAAATGCATGATAATTCTACTTATGCTAACATTCTTCTGCTATATGAACACATCTAGATTGTTCGACATAATGAAACACATTGATTCCTAAACAGCATTTTTTTTAAAAAAAAGGAAATGTCAAAAAAAAAAAAAAAAACGTTGATCAGTGCACACTCATACAAGCATGTTCACCTAATTATTTGTATCCAATCATCTCTTTAAATTTCTGAATGAGTTTTCCCCCAGTCGCTTATGAATGTGCTTGCGGCCGTGCGCGTTTCACGTTCGCTTTAGAATTAGCGGCAGTTCGGTGCGGCAATTGCTTGAATGGCGGGTTCATTATTATTCTTAATGAAAAACACAGCAACTACAAAACAGTCCAATGAGAAACTCGCTTATATTAAACATAGAACTTTTGAAACCAAATCTTCCGCCATCGTCTTGTCGGTCAACTCGCCTCACTCTCGTCACGTGATACATTAAACCTGACTCCTTTGTGCTGCTGCTTGGCTCCTGCTGAATTGAGCAGACACGTTCAGTTTTTAATTGTAGCGCCCATTCTCTAACTGCCACGGTGGGCAAGTGATGTAATCGGTCTGTGGCCCGAACACCGGTAACACCTGCTATCGCAGCAAGCCTAGTGTACGCTACTAGACTGAACATACTGTATATGTTTCACTGTTGGAAAGACATTTTGATAATGGTGTATGGTTGAAATTTGTTTCCAAGTCAAATGTAAATCTTATCTATTTATTTCTGAGTCTAAACGGCATATTTCAGGTTCACGCACCAAGGATATCTTGTTTTTTGTCCTGTTTATTAATTTTCAACACATTGGCCATGTTGCTTGGATCAGGGCGTTGCCCCGGAGGCTCAATAGTGCCTCCTTTGACATTTTTCTTTTCTTTTTTTTTTTTTTTTATTAAATGAGCATCTGGTGTCACCTTGCACCAAATTTGGTAAGCCTAAAGATCTTCTTAAGACAAACAACTTCCACATCCATTGACTCCCCCCAACAGGAAGTCAGTGATTTGGGATTTTGTATGTTTTGACAGGTACCAAACTTTTAAATATTCCTCCTAGGGGATTCCTCAGATTCAAGCCAAATTTACTCAAAATGATGCCGACATCCCAGATAAATTGCGATTTGGAACTTAAACTGTCTTGTCAGTCTCAAGCTTAGATCTCTCTTACAGGATTAAACAGCCAAAATGGGTTTTTACATTCTCCATTCTGGAACGTGCGCTGTGTTGTTAGCCAATTGTGGTTCATTATATTAGGAGTTCCTCCAGTGTTGACCTTATTTGTAGGGACTATATTCTGTTTGCCAGTGGTACTTGTGCATTTCATCCAGCATTGTAGTGCAGACAGTTGTCTTACACAGTCACTTATTTTAGGCAAATGTAAAAGGAATACCACGTGTACTACGTAATTCTGTTTTCTATATGAGAATTTCAGAGTTAAAACATCGAACCGATCTGTCCAGCACATTTGTATGTTGCATCTAAACAATTTGTCATTTCTAAGCTAAATAAAAAAAGAAAGTGATTGGGAGTGAACAAGTTTAAATGTGTGCAACTTTGTATAGCTGTTATAAGATGGCTGTTTTGTGGACATAGCACATTAAATGTAGCTATAAATGGATAAATTATGTAATTCTTTAATAAAAAAAAATGTAATAACACATTGCTGTTTATAGGAAAATAATTAACATGGCCTGCTTCATGTCAGGCTGCATCACACCATCCCATATTTGATTATTTTCCCAAAACAGCATGAACTATAGCGTTTTATTTCTTACGAATTATAACCGGTTTTAATTAGTCAGGGTTGAATTTATAATTTCTCTTTCTTGCTCTCTTACAGGCCACAGACTGAAACCACAAAAATCCTGCATGACCAAGTAGACTCCCTGGAGAAACATCTCAGGTAATGGCTGAGTGAAGGATGGCGGGAAGGCCATAGTGGAAGTGAAAAACAGAGGCCCTGGAGATAGAGATGGAGGGGAGAGAGAAAAGACAGAGGGTTTCTCTGGGATTTTTCTCCGGCCTTTTCCTATCCAGAAGTTAGAAAGTCTGAAATTAGTTTTGGCCGAACGCCGTGGGTGGGACTGACTGTATTTTTGTATCTGCCACAGTGTTTCCCCGTTTAATTTGCAGGTGTCTTACATCAAAGTCCTCCACCTGATCACTTCTTCTTTTTAATGTGACTCTTAAGGGGCGTTCCGGGACTTCACATCGCACAGCGTATAATTATCATTGTTCTTGAAGGCTAAATTATATGCTGGGTGGTGATGAAAATCCATGCTGCAGTGTGTGTTTGTGTGTGCATGTGTTCTAGTCAGAGGTGGTGTGGTGTAAACGGGCTGGGACAGCTCTCTTGACAGACACACTCTCTTAGTTCATTTCAAAACCGAAAGAAAAAAGCTAACACAAGCCCATATTCATATTTCATTATAACTGGGTGCATGTAAGGAGGTAATGATTCCTCTGAAGCATTTATATAAACTCATAAAGTTCTGTAAGTAATTCCTTGATAACTTGTTGCATGTTGTAACAAAAGTATTACCTTTTATATTACAATGCCTCACGGTGTACTGCATGTCGTTTATAACTATTAATGACCTGAATAATTATAAAGCAACTGCAATAGGTATTAATCATCATAAAAGCATTATAAACAATACAAATACTCTAATCCTAGAAAGACACGTACATACACATTATTACCCCTTAGTGATAGAGGAAGACCAGAACCTGTTGGGACCAACAGCACCTGTTCCCAAGGCGATATACTTAATTTGAAGGCAAAACATCAAGTTGTCAAATCTGTACGTAAAGTAAGTATGTAAAAGTGTTGCCAGGAAATGGCCTCACATCCTGCCAAATTCATTTGCATGTTATGGATGTATTGTCCTATTTATCAAAACAGCATTTGTTCAGGTTGGTCTTATGATGCGTTGACTCAGATTTCCTGATGATTGGACAACGTTTGTAGGTGAAGGAGCAGTTTAGATAAAACTTAAAATGGCGTCCTTCCATTTTGGCACATAAGAAATTTGTTACATCAAGAACACTCGGCACCTTACAGATTTAACCCTAAGTTATGAGCGGATTTATGTATTTGTGAATTATTGCGCCTCCTAGAGGTAAATTGATACAAAACTTATTGAAGTCCCTAAGGTCCTTAAGAAGTTTGGTTTGAATACGTCACACTTTTTGAGATATTCTCTCAAACGCTGTTTGGTGACTTCGCCATCAAATTTGTTTGCTCGTTATGGACGAACCATCCCACATATAAAATTTCCAACCCTGTTTTGGTTGGTCTCCTGATGCTGTAAACCAAATTTGGTGGTGATTTGACAAAATTTGTATGGGGAAAAAAAAAACTCCAACGTGGCAGAAAATCCAATATGGTGGAAATTATCATGCCATATGATTGAACTCAACTTGACCAAAAGAATCAGTGGAAAATGGAATTGTGTGAAGTTGCTTTGCAAAGCTATTATTGAAAGGTATGTCCAAATTTGCACTGTTGGTAGAGTGCTTGAGTGGCATACATCAAAACTGTTGTGTTGGTAGCTAAGACTGTTCTTTATCACCACTAAATTCATAGACTCCCATGTAGAAGAAGAAGAAATTAAAATAGGGTATCTATGCACCTTCGGTGATTGGCCCCTAAAAACATACAATTACAACAGGGTGCTTGTTCATCGTGAGTGCTTGGCCCCCTAATAATTTATGAATATGGGATTCTTCTAAAGTGTTGCCAAATATATATATCTATATCTATCTATCTATCTATCTGTCTATATATATATATATATATATATATATATATATATATATATATATATATATATATATATAGTTCATCTTCTTCTCTTGCTCTGTCTCTCACTTTATTGCCCAATCTCATTTTTTTCCTCAGTATTTTTCTGCATGAACTGCATATTCTATCCCTTATATCATAATATTATTTCCTTTGATACACTTTCCCTTCCCATCTCTGATTCATTCTGTATCATAACTAGTGGGTAGATTATGTGTCCCTATAAATCAAATCAAATCCTCCCATGTCCCGTGCTTTTTCATGGCAACTGAGGGACAGATGGAGAGAGAGTGTAAAAGGCAGAAACCAATCTGTATCAGTAAAGACGAGAGAGACAAGTGTCTGTGCTAATGTGTGTGTAAGCAGAAAACATCTGTGCACTAAGAAAGATCCCCATTTACTGAGCGCATCCCAGCCAAGTGCTGCGTTTGTTCGGCTGACTGCTCTGACTGATGAGACTCTGATTTATGTCGACTCATTTTGTGCATCGCAGTTTCTCAAATTACACTGTTAAGCTTTCCTCGCTGGAAGTGTGTGGAGTATACAGTCATTTGACGGTGGCTGGGAAGACTGATGAAGGGATTGTGAGAAGATGGATGGATAAATTAATGCATTTGATCAATTGATTATCAGACGAAGGGGTTGATTTGATGGATTTGATTGATAGGTTTATTAATCAATTAAATGTTAAATTAATTGGCTTAGTTAACGGATTAGTGATTGAATAAATGAGTGGATATATAGATGGATTTGACAAAGTTTAGATTGAGGAATTTGTTCATAGATTTATAATATGGATAATGGATTTATTAATTAATGAATGGATGTCTTGGTTGGATGAGAGGACTGTTTATTAAAGTGATGGACAGATGAATTAACTGGATGGATTGATTGAAGGATTGACTGGTGATTTGACTGGCGGGTTGAATGTTGGATTGACTGGTGGGTTGAATGTTGGATCACCCGGAGGATTGAATGGTGGGTCAACTGGAGGATTGACTGGTGGATTGAATGGTAGTTTGACTAGGTGGGTTGACTGGGTGGGTTATCTGGAGGGTTTACTGTAGGGTTGACTGGAGGAGTGAATTGTGGGTTGACGGTTGGGTTGAATGGTAGGAATAACTGATGGGTTGACTGGAGGGTTGACTGAATTGTGGATTGACTAGTGGGTTGAGTGGTGGGTTGACTGGAGGAATGAATGGTAGGACTGACTGGAGGATTGAATGGTGGGTTGACTGGAGGAGTGAATGGTGGGTTGACTGGAGGAGTGAATGGTGGGTTGGTGGTTGGGTTGAATGGTAGGATTGACTGATGGGTTGACTGAAATGTGGATTGACTAGTGGGTTGACTGGTGAGTTGACTGGTGGATTGAATGGTGGGTTGACTGGAGGAATGAATGGTGGGTTGACTGGAGGAATGAATGGTAGGATTGACTGGTAGGTTGGCTGGAGGATTGACTGGGTGGATCTTCTGGAGGATTGAATGGTGGGTTGACTGGAGGATTGACTGGTAGATTGACTGGTGGGTTGAATGGTGGGTTGACTGTAGGATTTACTGGTGGATTGACTGGGAGGATTGTCCGGTGGATTGTCTGCCGGATTGAATGGTGGGTTGACTGGAGGAATGGATGGTGGGTTGACTGGAGGAATGGATGGTGGGTTGACTGGATTAATGTCTGGTGGATTGATTGGGTGGATTGATTTGGAGGATTGAATGGTGGATTGACTGGATGGATGACTGGTCAATTGATAGATGAATGGAAGGAAAACTCTAGGGATTGACTAGTGGCTGTATGGCGTAATTGGACTGAAAATACATGGCAAAATTGAATGTTTTTTCATTATTAATGGTTGGATAAATAAATAGCTATACAAATGATTGATGTATGAATGGCAGATGTAGTTTATCTGTGTGTATGTGTGTTGCAGTGTTGCTGAGGTACTGGAGAAGCATGGCCTACAGAAGCCAATTGCATTCATTAGAAACAGTCAGAGCAGCAGGGAGGAGGCTCACCAGCTGATGGTCAAACTTACCCGCCATACCGGGCGCAAGTAAGACATGCACTATATAATTTATTCTATTTACTTTTAACACTATTTACACAAACACAGGATGAAGGACACACAAATAGGACCCACTTACACACACTCAACACACCACTCAATAGCCAGATAATACAAAATTCAGCCACAGAATTTGATGCAAATATAAACATTACATGTTGCACTGACACACACTAAGTCATTCATTCTTCACCCATAATAAAAACACAGGATCATGCAGTGTGCACACAATGAAGTAAGCTCTAATCATGCTTCTTCATGACTAATTAAATACCGCTATAAATGCACCTACCACACACATGTACGGGGAAATACACAGAAGTTTATCTTTGACATGGAACTCAAGTTCAGTGTAATGCCCAGTAGTTGATGCAGTAATGATACCAATACTGAATTCTTTTTTTGTTGGTTGGTTAAATGGCAACTACTAGTCACTGGCATCACTGTAACCATTCAGAAAAAAAAAAGATGATTTTTTTTACCACTTCAGTGTGGTAACGGTAACTTGACTTAACTCGTCTTTTATCGCTGATTATTTTCATATAAAAGACTACCCTCAAGTGTGTTATTACTTGCGTATAATGGTGTATGAATTCGGTTACATTGCTGTCACAGCAGCTATTATTGTGTTACTCAAACTAGGCATTTAACTAGTTATGCTCTTTTTCTGTTTTTAGAAATCCGCCTGTCAGTGAGAGTGTGTGGAGAGCTCTACTGCAGGATCTACTGGACATGCAGCAGAACGTCTATACCTGCCTGCAGCCTGCCACCTGCCACCAGGTATTACACACACATTACACGCTTGTTACACATTTAATTAAAGATGCATTGTTGCCTTGCAGTCCGTATTCGGTTTGGTTTGATGTGTGGCTTGTGTGATGTAACAGTATTTATCGTTCAATACAATATCCACTGAAGTTTATTGTCGGTTATTTTATATTACCAGACCTGCTAATCATCAGGCGTAATACTAGAAATCGTGGAAGCCCAGGATTCAAATAAGGGACATATAGGAGATGACTAGGGGTTGGAGAGGATACTGTGCCGGTTAATTAGCTAGCATATTAATGTTATGCAATTTTAATACATGAATGTCAAATTTTCCTAAGAGCCATACTTACATTCAGATAACAGTGGAAAAGAGGAGAAAGAGACGTTTTCAGTGTGGCCTAATGAAGTATGATTTTCCACTACACTTAACCTTCCCTCCTTTTTTGAGGCAGTATAGATCTACTATAAAGAAAACTATTTAACGCACGGCAAAAGATTCACTGAATGTTAGCTACCCTCCTGGTGGTATTTTAATTTTGGCTGGAGACTTCATGCGGTGTATTTTCTGACTTGATGAAACCCGTTTTTCAGGCCGGGACAGTAAACGCTGTTACTGTAGCTTGCTTCTTTCTCTGATCTGCTGTCTGATCAAGTGTGTGCGTTCGAGGCTTTAATTTGAAATGATTTGTTATCAGCTAGTTTGTTTATTGCCTAGCTTGCACATTATGAGAGTCTGTACTATACTAGTATATAATACTTTTATTTTTCACCACATTTTCTGTGTAGATTTGGAAAAGATTATGTGCATATGTATGTACAAATCCCTTTGAATTAGCTGTTCCTATTGAATCAATATACTATAAATCTGTGATTGAAATTACAGCCAGAATTCCTGTCCACTTCATTAATCGCCACCTTCAGACCAATGCGAACTGAGAATTCGACAGCGCTGTGGTGTAATAGCCAATAACCAACCCGGTGAGATCTGTTGCAGGGATACAGGTTGTGTCTGGAGTAAAATCTTGGATCTTCGTCACCGCAGTCAAATCGCATTTAGAGAGATGAAGTGGTCGCTTTGATTGGCAGCACTCTCCGTGCTGGAGCATGTCTCGCGTAGCAGAATTTCTAATGAATTTGTCCAAACTCGAGTAACCAAACACAATCCACCCTACTTCCCATCGTGAGTTCTGTATTAGATTCGGCTCATTGGCTCGCAGACAGAGTAGGAGTTGATGTTTCATTTGCAGCATAATTGGAGTTAACTGCATTATGGTGTTAGGAATAACGCGTGCTGCAGATATTGCCTCCCGTAATGGAGACTAATGAAGACGCTCATGATATGTATATATATATACTTTTTTTTCTGTGTTACATGGGCCGAAATGAAACACCGAAGCATGCGGGTAATTAACTATTCGGTGTGTGTGTCTCCCATTTTCTTTCCATCATCTCTGTGTTACTCTCTGGCTGGATGGTTCATATTTTTCTAGGACAGTCCAGTCAAGTGAGAAAGAGAGGAATGCAATGTGACCAAAGAAAAATGAATAGAATATGAAGAGAATACAAATTGCATCAGCCACACGTTTGTGGTTAAATGTTTGGTTTGGTGAAAGACCAGATTTAAGCAGTTCTTAAAAGAGAGTCTGGGGGGTGGCAGGGTATTTCTAAGTTTTTAATCCCTTTTAATATTTCATATCCATTCCAAACGCTTATCTCATAACGTGCGCACACCGCACCTGGTTATATAAATGTCACATGCTTTGTGCAGCAGTAATGTCCATAAAAGGTAAAAGAAGTCAATTCCTAAGCGAATCCTAGCATAGGATAACCAGCTAGAACGGCACTACGGGCGTATACTAAGCATCAAGTGTTTAAAATCACTGAAGACTACTCGCTGTTTGAGTAGGACATTTTTAATCAGTCAAATAATTAAACCGTGTTATTTGTTTGAGCACTCTGAAAGCACCTGCTTCCCCCCTGGGAGTCCTGGATACTTTCACCTGTAGCCTAATTTACATAAAATCTTTATTTTTGATATTTGTATTTAGGATTCTGATTTTTTTATTTTTTTCCTTCTTAAAACCATATCCCATCATTTTGAACTGTTTGTTTTTAAAGGCATATCTGCACCCTTTCTTTGTTTTTCAAAGCAAAATTATAAGAATAATGATTTATTAAATAAACCACAGAAAAATGTATGAAATTCATATTCAAATGCTTTTCTGAGATTTTAAGCTAAAAAAAAAAAATGCTTAAAAATGAGATTATGCAGCTTTAAAAGCACTTTTTTTTTTGGACAGATTTGGGATTTATCAATATTTATGTACAGGTGGATCCACAAAGTCCACATTGAGAATCTCGGAATTTTTGAAGTTGTTGTCATTTTCATATAAAACCTTCAGTTAAGAAAATGTTTTTGTATTTTTTTTCACAAAGCCGCTTGACAGAAATATATAAATTCCGGATATAGATTTTAAATGTTATATATTTATCAACGTTCTGTATTCCGGATGGATTTTTAACACAGATCGTCAGGTTTTCCACAAATCTGTGGAGTCCATGTGAGCTCAAGTGCATGCTGTCTTTACTTAGCTTATCCTAAGAAATTCATTTAAAGGTTCTACTTGTTTTCACTCAAGTTGTTGCTGAAATTCAGTAATTTTTAAATTAGAAAAGAAATTGGAAAAAAAAAAAAGCATTTTCACTCATTTTCCCAGATTTGATTAAATTGTACCTATTATGGTTTTTCAAATATTACCTTTCATATAGAATGTTATAGAGCTGTTTTTGAATGTAAAAAGTCTGCGAAGTTTCAAAAACGAACGGAGTTATTGACTCCCAGAAGAAGGAAGCGATTCTGAACAGCTGAAACGAGTCGTTAGTGATTCCAGACTTACTTCCTGTACTAACCTACGTAGGATTGTAACAAAAAGCCCCGCCTCTGCTCCTCATCGGCTGCTCGCTGGCAGACGGAGCTGAAACTCGTTACGGGAGTGGGCGTTTCATTTTGAAACACAGCGTTAGAGCAATCACGACAGACTGGGACATCCGACCAATCAGAGTGGAGTATGCTCTCTGAAAGGAGGAGTTTAGAATGAATCCTTTAGAACAGCTCATTTAACGAGTCATTTTTGACACTGGGGGGGGGAGGTAATGCTGCAGTTTAAATAATGAGCACATTAAAGTGTTTTTTGATCTTGGATGCATGTAAATCTATCGTATGAGACCTTTAAAACAAAATTAGGCACGTTTCAAAACCATAACAGGTGTGCTTTAAGATGTTAGATGTCATTTGTAGACTACTGTATTTTAGCTCCATTAGCTTCACATCATTGCTGGTAGACTACGTTTTAGAAAAAGACAGAAATCATTTAAATGTAATGGCTAATTGGGCCCAATTTGGACATTTTCACTTAGAAGTGTATTCACTTTTGTTGCCAGCGGTTTAGACATTAATGGCTGTGTGTTGAGTTATTTTGAGGGGGCTGCAAATTTACACTATTACACAAGCTGTACACTCACTACTTTACATTGTAGCAAAGTGTCATTTCTTCAGTGTTGTCACATGAAAAGATACAATCAAATATTTACAAAAATGTGAGGGGTGTACTCACTTTTGTGAGATGCTGTATGTGTGTGTGTGAGAGAGGGAGAGAGACACTTGCTTCCATATGGCTCCTGTAAGCATTATGTGGGGGCTGAGTGATTAATTACTGCTCCTTTACCTGCTGTTTTTTTTCTCTATAATTTATTTATATCTTTGCAACACTTTTTATTCCTCCCCCTTACTTTCATTTTTACAAATTAATTTATTTTTCCCCCAGAGTTTCATTTCTCTCACTTTTCTTTCATTTGTACAAACACTGTTTTTTTTTTTTTTACTTTTTATTTCTCCAACACTAATTTTTCCCTATCACTTCTTTTTCATAATTAATAACCCCCCCTCTCCTCTCTCCTCTCTCTCTGCAGGTGTTTGTGGAGAGTTTGTTGTGTTCCGGTCGGGAGGAGAACGTGCTCCTGGCTGGTCAGCTGATGCAGCGAAGCTCCTCAGTCCCGGTTCCCCCAGTCGGACCCGCGTTACGTGTTAAAGCGGCCTGCGTGCCCTATGCCCAAAGCGTGGACCTGGCGCTGGCCTCTGCCCGAGAGTATTTCAACTCCTCCGCCACACTCAGCGACCCCTGCATCAGCCTGGCACGGTAGGACCATGACCTCTGACCTTTTTACAGCAGAAATGATCAGGATTTGTATTTTAATCTCATCCTCATGCTTGGAGTAAACCACATGTGAAGAATAAAACATCACCGTGCATGCTGTGTAGGAAGAGAAACACCCAACAGCTGTTTTATCCCACTTATACTGTACCACAGCAGATTTTTTTATTTTTATTTATTATAATAACATTTTAATTAGATTAACTTTATATTCAATAACTAAGGTGCAACAGTAAGGCACGATAGTTAATGTTGCATACATATTTACAGCATATAAAAATAATATACACTCTTAAGCCTAGTTCACGTCGTGTGAACACCACAACCACTTCATGACTCCCGATTACAAGAGAGCAAGTCATAGAGTGTGAACAGCACAGCGATCCGCCGACGTTGAAAGTCGTGTAGTGTGAACTAGCCTTAGAAAAAAAGGGTTCTCAGTGGGTCATTTGTATAATTATGGGTTCTCAATGTCTGCTTTAATACAGAAACTCCCAGACAGATTGAACTCTTTTAGTGTACAAGACGAGTCATCTTATTTTTTGCCTTTGAAGGCTGTTAAAATGTATAAAGCATTATTTAAATAATAAGTATTCTCCTCATATTGAAGTATTTTTAATTTATTTATTCATTTTCATATGATTCATTTACATGTGATTCATTTACACGTGATTCATTTTCACATGATTCATATTCATGTGATTCATTTACATGTGATTCATTTACCTTTTCTCTTCTCTCCTCCCTTCCCTTTCCCAAATATTTCATTCAGAAGAAGAAAAAAAAAACAAAACAAAGGAAAACAAAATTAAATTGAAGTATTTTTACCTGTTAAGGTGAACTAGCACATTAATGTGCAGAATTGTTTTTAAGAGTAACAGTCTCCATGTCGACTTTATGTAGGTGAACTGTGACCTTTCATTTCATGAGTCTCCATCTTGTGAGCCAGTAGAAGCCCGGGGTGTGGGATTGTGGTCTCTTTGGTCAGTTAAATAAATAATAATAAAAATAACAAATGAAGGAACTGCTTATTGTTAAGTTGCGCTCTCACAGGACATGATTTTTTTTATTTTTTTTCTTACTGTTTGAACTGCAGTCTTGTCCACTGATATATAAAAGCTGGGATTTTTGTGGTAACATTCTTTTTCTTCTTGTTAGCAATGTTGGCGGTTCTGTATTAGGCACAATAATTATTCTCACCAGGAATCTTACTGAAAGCACCACATACTGACGGATTAAACCATATCCAGTCATTAAGGCATGAAAGCTCTCAACACCTTAACACCCTGTGTTCAGATTGTACATATGAAGGAAAAATATAGTTTTAACAGCTATTTGCAAATATATACAGTGTTGTGGAAAAGTATTTGCTCCGATCCTGATTGCTTCTGTTTTTGTGTACATCTCATACTAAATTGTTTCAGACATTCAAACAAAATCCAAGATAAACATAACCAGAGCTGATTACTGCAAACCCCCGTTCAATCAAATCTACACTTAAATTTTTCAACAGCATGAAGTTGGTTAAAAAGTCTTACCTAGTAACACACTATGTCAAAGTTGAAAGAAATTCCAGAAATGATGAGGAAGAAGGTGATTGAAATGTATCAGTCTGGGAAGGGTTACAAAGCTATTTCAAAGGCTCTGGGACTCCAAAAAACCACAGTGAGAGCCGTCATCTCCAAATGGAAAAACTCGGTACAGTAGTGAACCTTCCAAAATTCCTCTAAGAGCACAGAAACGACTCATCCAGGAAGTCACAAAAGAGCCAAGGGCAACATCAAAGGAACTACAGGCCTCTCCTGCATCAATAAAGGTCACTGTTCATGACTCCACTATCAGAAAGACACCGGGCAAAAATGGCATCCATGGAAGAGTGACGAAGTGAGAACCACTGCCAACACATTAAGGCTCGTCTGGATTTTGCCGAAACACACCTTGATGATCCTGAAACCCTTTGGGAGAATGTTCTGTGGATTGAGGAGTCGAAAGTGGAACTGTTTGGAAGACAGGGGTCCCGTTACATCTGGCGTAAACCAAACAAAGAATTCCACAAAAACATCATCATACCTACGGTCAAGCATGGTGGTGGAAGTGTGATGGTGTGATCTGTTTCAGGGCCTGGGAAACTTGCAGTAACTGAGGGAAACATGAATTCTGCTCTCTACCAGAAAATCCTAAAGGAGAATGTCCGGTCTTCAGTCCTTCCATTGAAACGCAAGCGTAACTGGATTATGCAGCAAGACAACGATCCGTGACATGACCCAGGGAGCAATGTTGTCGGCTGGGAGGCAGAGACACGGCGGGAGTCAGCCAGGGAGCAATGTCGTCCTCGTAGTCTTTGTTGTTTGCTGGAAACAGAGGAAAAAATGCATCAGCATAATGGTATTGGGAGAACTTGCTCACCTGGCTGTCTCTGAGGCCCCCTTTTATACACTGCTAGCATTTCCCTGAGGGTAGAGAGCTGCCGC
>NC_071256.1:10045729-10058229 GCF_023375685.1 Ictalurus furcatus
AGGTTCGCCATACCTTCAAAAAACAGATAAATAAACATTATAAATTCTCCCCAAAACTAAGAATAAACAAAGTCTCTGATCTGGGAAATAAGATCAACTGAAACATAACGAGCTCCGTAGCATCATTTTAGCCAGAGACAGAGCTCCAAAGGTGGCTAAAACGCCCAACTTCCGTGACCTTTTTCCTCGAGCACCGTAGATTGCAGCAGCACGGTGCGGGTGTTGTTTAAAAGCAACTGAAGAGCTCTTTTTAACGATTATAGCATGGACATGTAACTGTATAAAGTATAATGCACGTGTTCTCCCCGTGCTGCGGGGGTTTCCTCCGGGTACTCCGGTTTCCTCCCCCAGTCCAAAGACATGCATGGTAGGCTGATTGGCGTGTCCGTAGTGTATGAATGGGTGTGTGAGTGTGTATGTGATTGTGCCCTGCGATGGATTGGCACCCTGTCCAGGTTGTACCCCGCCTTGTGCCCGATGCTTCCCGGGATAGGCTCAAGGTTTCCCCGTGACCCTGAAAAGGATAAGCGGTATAGAAGATTGATGGATGGATGGATGGGCTATGCAGATTTAGACCTCTGGTGTTCAAACAGTGCAGTCGCATTAACTGCTTTATTAACAGAATGCTGATTTCCACGATGTACATCACATTTTTTTCATCATGATACACCCCTATTATGTAAATTACCAAACATGGGAGGAAAACATCCCCACTGTGGCTAGAATTACTACTACTATATATATATATACACTCTGGACAATAATAAAAAAACCCAAAAAACAACAACCCTGTTCTCCTATTAAAAAACAAATAAAAAAGCAGGCAATGGCTAGGGAGGATAAATATGGAGGGATCATTATAATGATTTTGTTGAACATCTTTATAGTGCAATGTGTGCATGATGTTAAATGACACATGTATATAATCTTATATAATGATGTTAATCAGGCATGAGTAAACATTTTTAATCCGTCGTAAAATATGTCCAAATACAGCGACCATCCAGCGCCTCCTGACCAATCAGAACCAATTCAATTTAAACGGCGCTGTGGTATAATGGTATTAACATCTTGAATAAAACCTGCACTTGCTTTGATTGCTTTGATCTCTGTGCCTCATGCCAGCCTCTTGAAATTATTGTGTGTCTGTGTTTTGTACAAATCCACTTTATATCTACCTTTTACTCCTTGATTACTTGCAGCCATCTACTTGCCTGGAACACGTATCTTTTGGTTTTGATCAATACATCAGCACACTCAACAACATGGAGTTAAAAGCTCTTGAGTGCACTCCGAACAAACGTACACTCGCGGGGCCCCCTAAACAAAAACAAAGTGACCTGCAAGCTTAAGGTTCCTGTTTGTTCGATACAAAATACACGATTTTATCCTTTAAAACAAACAAACCAGCAAATAATATAATGTTGTGCCATGAAAGCATCAATAAAACTAATGGACTGTGGTCTAAAAGTAGTTATGATTTATCGTGTGTTTTAGCTGTTACTGGAAACTTTTTTTTTTTTTTTTTCCAACAAGGATAGGAGAGGAAGTGTTTTTCATGATATTAAAAATGCTAAACATTATCGAATCATTAATGCAGTAGATATTTCTCGCAGCTAAAGTACAGTTTTGGGGTGGTTTTTTTTTTTTTTGGTGAGATTTTCATATGCGACTGTATAATCTTGTTAAAATGTCTCTGAAATGCATTAATAAGGATTAATGAGAGAATGACTCTAGATAAGATGCAGCTAAATAAAGAAACAAGTTAGATATAGTCTGTGTGTGAATGAAACCGGCTTTATTATAAGCAGTGAGAAGGATCAGTAAGCTCTTTAAGCTTTTCGCTTTACTTTGGCTTTGGTCCGGCACCGTGCATGTATTTGTCTAATGGACTGCACTAAATCTTGGACAAAGTGCACAAGTGAAATCGTGTCCTCTTGGCCTTTTAGATCTTAGACGCTTTACTGGAAACGGAGCCAAGAAAAGCCTTGCATTGCTTTCGTCACTTTTTACCCTTTTCTTTGTCTCCTTCAAATAGATGAGCATAGTAAACGATACAGAATTTAAGATCATTCTTCTGAGGCTTATGCCAACCTCGAGGTTTAGTGTATATATAATGCATATATGTGTATACAGCCTTACACTTGGCTGTTATTTAAAAACAGTGCTGTTTTTCTCGATTCTCGGTTCTGATTGGTGGAGATTTCGTTTTCTATAACGGAAGGTCTGACAGTAACTCCAACTGCAAGGTTTATATTTGTGCGTTCGTTCTAATACGTCATCGTTTCTGTAGTAACGACGTACACCGGGACAAGCCATGGGACACTCCATGTAAACAGATGGGGGGGAAAAAAAAAACAAAACAATCCATAAGGTTAGCTGATATGGTGAAGTTTTCTGTATGGAGATTTTTTTGTCAACGCCTGATCGTTATTCTCGTGGCGCACTCGTCTGTACGTTATGCGTTCAGTCTGTAGGAGTATTAGTGAATGATGTAATCCTGTTTGAGAAATACACTTAGTATTTTACAGTAGTTGGTAGTGAATATAAGTCTATAAGCTAATTTAAATCCTTTATCAGGACGGTAATGTAATATGGACATGCCAATAAAGCATGTCTAGATGTAGTTATGTATAATTAAATTGAAATGAAATGGAGAACCTTTGTCTGTTTTGTAATTTATCAGATTGCTGTAGAACGTGAGCTATGGATATGAATTGGGTATGTGACCGTGACACACACATCCCACGCCTTCTCTGGCCCAGATACGTCTGATAAATGAAATTATTCCCATATGAAATTACTCTGGGCTTATTTTAGCTCTCCCATTTCTCTAACTCGCTTTATGTACCTCTGATATTTCAATCTCTACAATATTGTTAACCATAATATTTTCATTACTGTACCTGTCGCAATCACCCGTTGAGTATTGACCAGAGCAGGCGGGGTTGTCCAGTGTGATTGGGCCAGGATATTTTAAGAATAAGAACCAATTCCAAAGAACCATTGGCCGTCCACAGCTTGAATTAGCAGAAATAGTTGCACCTGAATTTCACTGATGGAATGATGAGCCTTGATTGACCTGTTAAACTAAATCAAGCCAGGCTATTTCAAATAAGCCCCAGTTTTATTAGCTTGCTTCATGGAATGCCCCCCAATGTACAATAACAATTGTTATTGTAATAACAAACATAACAACATTAATGTAACAAGATCAACAAGACCACTAACGATCTAACAGCAACAAGATTAACAACAACCCCAGCAATATAACCTCAACAAGACCAACAACCACAACGTAACGTCAACAAGACCATCAACAATATAACAAGACACCAACAACCACAACATAACGTCAACTAGACCAAAAAACAATATATCAACAAGACCACCACCAACTATAATATACCATCCACAAGACCACCACCAACAGCAATATAACATCAAGACCAACAACAATGACATTAAAACACCAACAACCACAGCAACATAATGTCAACAAGACCAACAACAATATAACATCAACAAGACCAACAACCATATACCATCAGCAAGACCAACAATATAACATCAAGACCAAAAACAATATAACAAGATCACCACCAACCACAATATAACAAGACCAACAATATAACATCAACAAGACCAATAACCATATAACATCAACAAGATCACCAACCATCACATCAAGACCACCAACAACCACAACAGTATAACAAGACCAAAAACAACCATATACCATCAACACGATCACCACCACCAACCACAACAATATAACATCAAGACTAACAACAATATAACATCAGCAAGATCACCACCACCAACCACAACAATATAACATCAACAAGATCACCACCACCAACCACAACAATATAACATCAAGACTAACAACTATATAACATCAGCAAGATCACCACCACCAACCACAACAATATAACATCAAGACTAACAACAATATAACATCAGCAAGATCACCACCACCAACCACAACAATATAACATCAAGACTAACAATATAACATCAGCAAGATCACCACCACCAACCCCAACAATATAACATCAAGACTAACAATATAACATCAGCAAGATCACCACCACCAACCGCAACAATATAACATCAAGACTAACAATATAACATCAGCAAGATCACCACCACCAACCCCAACAATATAACATCAAGACTAACAATATAACATCAGCAAGATCACCACCACCAACCGCAACAATATAACATCAAGACTAACAATATAACATCAGCAAGATCACCACCACCAACCACAACAATATAACATCAAGACTAACAACAATATAACATCAGCAAAATCACCACCACCAACCCCAACAATATAACATCAAGACTAACAACAATATAACATCAAGATCACCACCACCAACCGCAACAATATAACATCAAGACTTACAACAATATAACATCAGCAAGATCACCACCACCAACCGAAACAATATAACATCAAGACTTACAACAATATAACATCAGCAAGATCACCACCACCAACCCCAACAATATAACATCCAGACTAACAACAATATAACATCAAGATCACCACCACCAACCGCAACAATATAACATCAAGACTTACAACAATATAACATCAGCAAGATCACCACCACCAACCACAACAATATAACATCAAGACTAACAACAATATAACATCAAGATTACCACCACCAACCGCAACAATATAACATCAAGACTAACAACAATATAACATCAGCAAGATCACCACCACCAACCACAACAATATAACATCAAGACTAACAACAATATAACATCAGCAAGATCACCACCACCAACCACAACAATATAACATCAATAAGACCAACAACAATATAACATCAACAAGACCAAAAACCATATACCATCAGCAAGACCAACAATATAACATCATGAACAACAGCAACGTAACACCAACATGACCAACAACCACAACAACAATATAATGTCAACAAGACATCAACAACCACGACCAGATAACATTAGCAAGACCACCACCAAGAACAATAATATAACATCAAAAAGACAACCACAACAATAATAATATATCAGGATCAACAACTACAATATAACATTAATAAAACACCACCAGCCACAGCAATATACCATCAATCAAGACCAACAACAATAATAATAATAATAATCAGTTGAGCAGCGTACGGAGTCGAAATATTCTCAGCCACATTGCTCCCGTTGAATAATATATAGTGCATATTTTAGATTTTGCTGAAATAGTAAAAGAAGCATCAGATGTGTTCTGTCTGTGAGCACTGACTGTATCTTTTCCCCGTGCTGTATGAAAAGGTGATGTAAATAGGATTTCCGACCTGAATGGTGATGGGAATCAGAGACAGGCAGATGGAGAAGGGACAGATGTGTCATCCCAAGTATGAAAAGCCTTGAAAACTGCAGACTTGTGTTCTGGCATGGAAATCTGGGTTTAATATCACTGACTAAAGATATAATCGATCAGTTTCGGTGAGAAAATGAATGAACCTTTACAGTCCTACTATTTCATGTACTAATCTGTACATACCTGTGTGTGTGTGTGTGTGTGTGTGTGTGTGTGTGTGTGTGTGTTTATTCTCAGATCATGTCTGCAGCTAATCACAGATTGTCCTCCTTCTGTCCAAGAAGAATTAGACCTCATCAGCGCCCTCTCTCGACTGGAGGACTTCGGGGTTAAAGTCCTGCCTTTACAAGGTATCGTCTTTCTCTCTCTAACTGTATCTCTCTTTCTCTGTGTCTCTCTCTCTCTTTTGTCTCTCACTGGCTCTCTTACGCTTTCTTCCTCTGTGTGTCTCTCTGCCTCTCTCTTTCCTTCTCTCTCTGTCTCCATTTTACTGTTTCTCTCTTTCTCTTCTGTCTCTCTCACTGGCTCTCCTAGTCTTTCGTTCTGTGTCTCTCTCTTTCCCTCTCTCTTTCCATGTCTCTCTCTCTTTTTCCTTCTCTCTCTCTCTTTCGTTCTCTCTCTCACTCTGTCTCTCTCTTTTACTGTCTTTCTGTCTCCATTTTACTATCTCTCTGTCTCTCTCTATATCTTCTTTCTCTCTCACTGGCTCTCTTTCCTTCTCTCTCTCTCTCACTCTTTCCTTCTCTCTCTCTCTCTCTCTCTATCTCTCTCACACTGGCTCTCTTACTCTCCCTTTCTCTGTGTCTCTCTCTCTATCCTGCCTATACAAGGTAATGTAATTTTCTAACTGTCTCTCTCTTTCCTTCTCTCTCTCTCTCTCTCTCTCTCTCCCACGTCCCGCCCCCCCCAACTCGTCCCTCTCTCGCTTGATCACGATTTCACTCCCACTTTCTCTCCATCACTTCCGTCTTTGTGCCTCTCTCTCTTTCTGTCCATCTCCATCTGTCTCTCTCTTTCATTTATATCTTTCTCACTCCTTTTCTTATTTAACCTCCGTTCCCACCCCATCTTCTGCCTTTCATCCCACCATCTTGTCTTCCAAGTTTTTATTTTTTATATTTTATTTTTATTTAGCATAAACTTTTGTCCTGCCACCAGCTCGGTGTCAGTGAGGGTCAGACTGTGACACTTTTATCTGGAATGCTTGAAGGAGCACCGAGCAGTGAGGGTTTAAACAAAAAACACTCCCTCCTGAAGGTAGAGATGGAAGTGAAGGAAGTTCAGTAGAGTTTGAAAAGCATTCAGAAGCAGAGTGTTCTCTGGAAGTTACATCAAGTGAAAGCAAAGAAAACGATCAAACAAATTGCTCAGAAACCATCCAGGAAACAGGTCATTAAACAGCAGCTGTCAGAGTGCTGAATGAGAGTGTAATTTGTGTGTCTGTACCGATGATGCAGTCTTTGTTTGAATAAATGGCCGTACGGTCAGCACTCACTGTTTTTCCTTCTCTCTAGCGCTTTATTGTTTGAAAGACCTTTTTTTTTCCCCTCCTGACATGCATAAGACGAATCAGTGATTCTCTTGAAGTAAAGTACAGAAATTACAGTGATAATGTGTTCCTACTGAAATGGTTTGGGATTCAGTGAGATCCATCATTTTTGACATTACTGATGTGTATTAATCTTTCCTCAGAAGATCTCTCTCTCTTTGGTTCTTTCTTTTTTTTTTATTCATCATTGATTGATTACGAGCCAATGTAACATTAAAGAGACAAAGAGACTGCTCTCTGAGTTTCGAAAAATGTCTTCTTTATCTCTGAAACGATGGACTGGAGGCGGTTTCACCACTTTGAAATAAAGCTTTCTAACGGTTAAGGTTTTTTTTTAATTTTTTTAATTATGAAGGGAAATGTGGAGCTGTCATGGATATAAAAAGAGACAGCACTAAAATGAATGAGATGATGCGTTTAAAAAAAAAATGTATTAAAACAAATTTTATGGCTTGTAAAGACACAACAGCAATGGACTCTTCTGCTTCTCTTTATCTTTCTGCCTCTTTCTTTCCCCCCCGAATTTTAAACCTCTTTTCTGTCCGTTTTGACACAGTGAAGATAGAGAGCGGACGACGTGATGCCTGAAGGCTGAAAACAAATCGATGAATCAAAGAGCCGTGTAGATTCATAATTTACATGCACAGTTCATCACACAAACGCATGCTTTCACTTTGGTTAACAGGGTCCTAAATTACCCACAGGGTTGGCTGTGGCTCAGGTGGTAGAGCGGGTTGTCCACTAATCGTAGGGTTGGTGGTTCGATTCCCGGCCAACGTGACTCCACATGCCGAAGTGTCCTTGGGCAAGACATTGAGCTCCCGATGGCAAGTTAGCGCCTTGCGTGGCAGCTCTGCTACCATTGGTATGTGAATGAGACACAGTGTAAAGCGCTTTGGATAAAAGTGCAGTAATAAGTGCAGACCATTTACCCACAGTGCTGTTTGAGTACCTGCTTTAACCTTTGGTTTATGTCTACTTAACGAGAATGATGCAACAGTGCTTTAGTCCTTTAGTCTATCCAGGTTGTTTTACAGTCCCGTCCGAAAACTGGACCAGCAAGGCCAACTTTGACATTACAAGCTCTACACTGAAGACATTTGCGTTTGAGATCAAAAGATGAATATAAGAGATGATAGATTTGTTGTTTAAACAATTAATAGTGCTGAATGTCTACTCTTGGGTTGAGCCCTGGGTTTTGCATTTGAAAACTGCATTTGTTGTTGAAAAGGATAAACCAACATGAAGACCAGAGAGCTGTCTATGGGAGCAAAGCAAGCCATTTTGAAGCTGAGAAAAGAGGGGAAAATCAATCAAAGCCTTTGGTGTAGCCAATACAACAATTTGGAAAAAGAAAGAAACCAGTGGTGTGTACTAACAAGAAGACATGGAATGTGTCAGCCTAGGAAAACAACAACAGCAGCTGATGACAAACATTGTGAGAGCTGTGAAGAAAATCCACAAAACAATACTGACTGTTGTTTTGTGGATTTTCTTCGCCGGCGTGAAGGTATCACAATCCACCGTTTCAAAGAAGACTTCGAGAGAAGAAATATAGAGGTCATACCACAAGATAAAAATAACTCATCAGCATTAAGAATCAGAAAGCCAGAATGGAATTCTCAAAGAAATACAGAGACGATCCACAAAAGTTCTGGAACCTCTACCAAAGTGATGGAAAGGCCAAAGTGTGGAGAAAAAAAAGATCTGCTCATGATCCAAAACATACAAGCTCATCTGTGAAACATGGTGGAGGTAGTGTCATGGTTTGGGCTTGCATGGCTGCTTCTGGAACAGGCTCACGAATCTTTATTGATGATGGAACTCATGATGGCAGCAGCAGAATGAGTTCAGAAGTTTACAGAAACTTATAGAGAATTGCATCCAAATTAATTGGGAGGAACTTCATCATGCAGCAAGACGATCCAAAACACACAGCCGAGTCAACAAAGGACTTCATCGGGGGGGGAAGTGGACGTTCTTGGTTTTAAACTGGCCAAGTCAATCACCAGATATTAACCCAGTTGAGCAGCATTTCACCTCCTGAAGAGGAGACTGAAGGGAGAAACCCCCTGAAACAAACACCAACAGAAAGAAGCTCTGGTAAAAGCCTGGAAAAGCAACACAAAAGAAGAAACCAGTTCGGTGATGTCAGTGAGTCGCAGCCCTGATGCAGTTATTGCAAGCAAGGGTTATGCACCAAATATTAAGAGTTATTTACTTTAATTTATACTAGATTGCACTTTTGCTCATCTAAAAATTTGGTGGTCTGCCACCAAGGGTGCCATGTTCTAAGTTGTGTAATTAAAAGCTGAAATTCCGATCTATCGTCTCATATTCATCTTTTGATCTCAAACCCAAATAGGCAAGTTTGTATAGCAAAAACATACAGAATTGGCCTTGCTGTTCCAGTACTTCCAGTACGGAGAGGACTGCAATGTATAAAAGAACATGAGGTAGAAACTGTGATTCTCCCTTTAAATTCAAATTTAAATTTAATCAATCAATCAAATTTAAATTCCTCTCAAGATTTCTCTCATATTCTGTTTAATTAGTTAAAGAATGAATATTATAGGGCCCGATCGAGGGGTTGCACGAATACTGACGTTCGAACAGTTATTCAAAAAAGTAATCTAGTCCTCTT
Source organism: Ictalurus furcatus (assembly GCF_023375685.1). Lineage (NCBI taxonomy): Eukaryota > Metazoa > Chordata > Actinopteri > Siluriformes > Ictaluridae > Ictalurus > Ictalurus furcatus. Next base: position 10,055,291 of record NC_071256.1, read on the forward strand.
AAAAAAAAAAGGTTTGAGGACGTCGCTATTTTTTAGGCAAGAAAGAGAACATGAAACCACACACTACAAAAAATGACATTTTAGTCATCAAGTTAAAATCTCTTGAATATAGTCAAATTTATCTCGTATTTCCCATTATGAAGTTCCAATAAACCAGTATAAAATTATTATACTAATTTCTGGCCAATCAAACTTGATTTCAAGCTTAAAATGTTCTTATTGTCGGCAAATCATTTTGCTTCTTTCTAGAAATCCATCCGTTCATTTTCTATACCGCTTATCCTACTAAGATGCGTTGAACCTGGAGCGTATCCCAGGGAGAATGGGGCACAAGGTGGGGCACACCCTGTATGCAGGGTGCCAATCCATCACAGGGCACAATCACATACACATTCACACACCCATTCATACACTACGGACACTTTGGACATGACGGTCAGCCTACCATGCACGTCTTTGGACTGGGGGAGGAAACCGGAGTACTACGCCACCGTGCACCCTGTTTCTACAGATAAATACTTACATTGATTCATTTGGCAGACGCTTTTATCCAGCGTGCCTTACAAATGAGGAAATACAAGCAAAGCGATATATATATATGAGGCAGAGAACAATACAAGTAGTGCTACAGTGCAAGTTTTCTAATTGAGTTCTAGAGAAGCAAAGTGTGCAGAGTAGAGGTGTAAGAGCCAGAGAAAGCTTTTTAAAAAGTTATTTATTTATTTATTTTAAACAATGTGGGGTTAGTTATGTGCTCTCTGAAGAGGTGGGTCTTTAGCTGTTTTTTTTTTTTTTTTTTTTGAAGATGGTGAGAGATTCTGTGGTCCGGATTGAGGTTGGAAGGTCATTCCACCACTGAGGAACAGTTAGTTTGAAGGTTCTGGAAATTGACCTTGATCCACACTGAGTAGGCACTACTAAGCGTCGTTCGTTAACCGATCGCAGATTGCTTGAGGGAAGTTAAACTCTTAAAACTTAAATCACTAAAATCAGTAAAATGATCTGCCCATAGAACAAGAGAGTTTAAGCTTGCAATGGCTAGAGAGAGGTTTAATAATCTTATATTGGGTTTATTGTGATCTTAAAATAGGAAATGCTAGCTAAGTCTTACTCTGTACAAAAATATTTTCTCATGCTATGATGCCATTTTGTTGCAGTGTACATCAATTAACAGCCACACACAGGTTGCACATTCCATTTTACATCATTAATGCGTTTTGTTAGCGATGGAAGCAAATAAATCGGTGCAATAAATGTGCAAACTTATAAATCTGCATATATTACTCACTATTTAAGGATGAATCAGTTCTTAAAACGGGTTCCTGTGGATGGACTGGAGGCTCAGCTGAAATCGCTGATTAACTGAGGACACAGAAACTATATATGATGTATAGTTTAATGATGATAAAGTCCTAGCTTGGTGGAGGATGAGACATCCACAGCAGCAGCTGGGAGCTTTTAAATGCCGGTCTGCGATGTTCAACTCTTACGTCAGAGTAAGATGTCTGAAAGCAAATCTGGATCACGATTGGTAGATAATAATGTGAGAGGCAAATTTTAGCATTCGTAAGACATAATGTTTCTGTCAATAGTGATGTTTTGATTGCTTTTGGCTCTGCTCGGTGTAAATATTACTCATCATTATGATGCACTAGCTAATGGGGTTTGGTGGTTACTATAGAAACCTGTAGACTTTGAGTTTAGCTCGGAGGTAAAAATTCAGCTTATGAAATGAAATAAGCCGGCGTTTACTCAGTCATGTTTGGTATGTTTCGGTGAGTATGGACTTGGGTATGGATCGCTGAATACAACTGAATATTATAAAATGGATTTATTGGAGTAGTTACTGATTCAGCCAAGTCATTAAATGTTACATATTCTGTCTCTTTCTCTCTGTCTCTTGCAGTGCGATTACGTGATGACCGCCTCTCATTGATAAAGGAGTGCATCGCTCAGTGTCCCACGGCCTATAAACAGTCCACTCTGCTGCTGGAGCTGGCCAGGTTGCTTCGGGTCTCGGGTAACATTCACACCCATTCCGAAACATACAACTACCACTGCGGTTATAACGTTCAGGAAAACGTGCTGTGAAACGCACGTGCGTTTAGCGACAGTCTAGCCGTCATGCGCGACATCGGACAAGTTTACAGTGTCGTCAGGATCATCACACTCCTCGGGTACACACACGCTAGTGCAGTCTGACGCAGCCGCTGTGATTCTCCTGACGCGGTGCTGCGTGGCCACGTCTTTATTTGCACAAGGAACAAGGCCAAAGAGATCGACAGCTCGTTTACCGCGCATGTATAACATAAGGGAATAAAAGTGTGTGGGATAAAATGCCAAGGTAAACAGAAAGAACAATAAAACACTATTAAAAGGAGACTTTCATCCCCTAGGGGAGGAGAGTTGTTGTTTTGTTTTATTAAAATATGAAATCTGTCAGTTCTGTGCTGAATACAGAAAGGAGAGTAACACAGTGCAAGAGGTAGTAATAACATCATCACTAATAATAATAATAATAATGTATTTTATTAGTTGTGTTAGCGAAGTTGTGAAGACTGGAAAAAGACCATGTGATTTTTATTTCCCCCCCCCCTAATCTTCACCTGTCCAGTTTGGGTGAGTCTGTGCCCATGATAGCCTCAGATTCCTGTGTTTGACTGACAGGAGCCGAACCCAGTGTGGTCTTCTGCTGCTCTAGGTTTGATATGTTGTGCATGCTGAGATGCTTTTCTGCTCACCACGGTTGTAAAAAGTGATTATTTGAGTGATTATAGACTTCCTAGTGGCTGGACCCAATGTGGCCATTTTCCTGTAAACAGAGCTGTGTGTAAGTAGTCATAAGAAAAACTATATCCACAAACTTCACAGGCCTCAAGCAGGCTTTGAGCTAAACCGTTTAGTATTTGATTTGTTTGAGCCCGAGGAATACAAAAGAA